>NC_134711.1:304445522-304726220 GCF_049634645.1 Pelodiscus sinensis | reverse complement strand
CTCTTTTTTCCTTCACTACTCTATAGAGGTTCTTATACTGCTTGTTGTCAGCAAGACATGAGAAGTCATTCTTCCGCTCTACTCTGCGCTGGTTAGGCCTCAGTTGGAGTATTGTGTCCAGTTCTGGGCACCACATTTCAAGAAAGATGTGGAGAAACTGGAGAGGGTCCAGAGAAGAGCAACAAGAATGATTAAAGGTCTAGAGAACATGACCTATGAAGGAAAGCTGAAAGAATTGGGTTTGTTTAGTTTAGAAAAGAGAAGACTGAGGGGGGACATGATAGCCGTTTTCAGGTATCTAAAAGGGTGTCATAAGGAGGAGGGAGAAAACTTGTTCATCTTGGCCTCTGAGGATAGAACAAGAAGCAATGGGCTTAAACTGCAGCATGGGAGATTTAGGTTGGACATTAGGAAAAAGTTCCTAACTATCAGGGTAGTCAAACACTAGGGCTGTGTCTAGAATGCATCCTTTTTCCGTAAAAGGGATGCAAATTAGACACATCGCAATTGCAAATGAAGTGGGGATTAAAATCCCCCCCACTTCATTTGCATAAACATGGCTGCCACTTTTTTCCGGCTCGGAGCTTTGCCAGAAAAAAGCGCCAGTCTAGACGCGGATCTTTCGGAAAATAAAGCCTTTTCCAAAAGATCCCTTATACCTCTTAAAAAAAGGAATAAGGGATCTTTCGGAAAAGGCTTTATTTTCCGCAAGATCCCCGTCTAGACTGGCGCTTTTTCCAGCAAAGCTCCGAGCCAGAAAAAAGAGGCAGCCATGTTTATGCAAACGAAGAGGGGGGGATTTAAATCCCCGCTTCATTTGCAATTGCAATGTGTCTAATTACATCCCTTTTACGGAAAAAGGATGCAGTCTAGACACAGCCTGGAAGAAATTGCCCAGGGAGGTTGTGGAATCCCCATCTCTAGAGATATTTAAGAGTAGGTTAAATGAATGTCTATCAGGGATGGTCTAGACAGTATTTGGTCTTTCCATGAGGGTAGGGGCCTTGATTCGATGACCTCTCGAGGTCCCTTCCAGTCCTAGTATTCTACGATTCTATGATTCTTTTCATCCATAAACATTTTTACAGACAAAGAGAACGTGATGCAATTGACCTGGCCTTGGGATCCCCTCCTGGAGGCCCTATGGTCCGACCATAACCTGCCTAGAGAGACAATAGAAAAGTCCTCCAGGCAGACTGGAGTGGCTGTGGGAGAAGCAACCAATCAGGGCCAGGAAAGTCCTATAAAAGCAGCCGAAAGACCAGATATCAGTCAGTGTGGGTATGTCTACACTACAAAGTTAGTTCGAACTAACTTAGTTCGAATTAGTTAATTCGAACTAAGCTAGTTCGAACTAACGCATCTAGAACTAAAAACTAGTTCGAACTAGCGTTTTGCTAGTTCGAACTAGTAAGTCCACATTGAGTGGACTCTGAACAGGGCTTAAGGATGGCCGGAAGCAGTGCCGGCAGGGCATAAAAGGAGGACTTAGAGCATGGAGATGCTGTCTCAGGCTAGCCGAGGGCTGCGCTTAAAGGGTCCCGACCCCCACCCCGGACAGACAGTTCTAAGGGGTGCCCCGCTTGCAAAGAAGTTCTGGCTTGGAGTGCCCTGAGTGCCCACACTGGGCACATCACACCACTCGGCCATCAGCCCGGCTGCACTTGCCGCAGGCTGCCATCTGGGGAGAGGGAGTAATTGGGGGGCTGCAGGAGAGCTTCCACCCCCAGAAGCCCGCAGAGCCAGCCCAGTCCTCCCCATCGGGGGCTCGTACCCCATTCCTCCCTCACCTCCTTCCACTTACCCTTCCCTAGCCCCCCTTCTTATTGATGTACAAAATAAAGATAACGTTTCTCCCAACATTGACTCTGTCTTTATTGAAAAAAACTGGGGGAGACTGGGAAAAGGAGGTGGGAGAGGGGAAGAGAAAGGCTGGGAGAGGGGAGGGCAACTAACATGATCAGGGGTTGGGAACAGGTCCCAGATGAAGAAAGGCTACAGAGACTGGGACTGTTCAGCTTAGAAAAGAGGAGACGGAGGGGGGACAGGATAGAGGTCTCTAAAAGCAGGGGTTGGGTGGAGAGGGTGCATTCAGAAAAGTTCTTCCTGAGTTCCCATCAAGAAGGACTAGAGGACACCAAAGGAAAGGAATGGGTAGCAGGCTTCAAACTAGTAAGAGAAAGTTGTTGTTGACAAAGCAAATAGTTAACCTGTGGAACTCCTTGCTGCAGGAGGCTGTGAAGGCTACAACTAGAACAGAGTTTAAAGGGAAGTGAGATCAAGTCATGGAGGTTGGGTCCATGGAGCAGTCTTAGCCAGGGGGTAGGAGTGGTGTCCCTGCCCAAAGTTTGTGGAAGGCTGGAGAGGGATGGCACGAGACAAATGGCTTGGTCATTGTCTTCGGTCCATCCCCTCCAGGGTCCCTAGGGTTGGCCGCTGTCGGCAGACAGGCTACTGGGCTAGATGGACCTTTGGTCTGACCCAGTACGGCCATTGTAAGCTCAGGGCTCAGTGTCGGGGGTCTCAGTGGACCCCCTTGATTTTCATGCACACCTGGTCCTGGGTGGCCAGGCTGGCAGCTCTCCTGCCCTAGACGGCCACTTTCCTGTGCCTAGTGCGGAGATCGTGGACGAGGTCCACGATGTCCGCACTAGCCCAGGAAGGTGCCCGCCTCTTGCGGTCCAGGGCAAGCTCCCGGGAGCCGCCAGCCTGGTCCCGGCAAGAGGGGGTGGGCTGGGGGGCATCGGGTGGGTGGCTCTGTGCCGTGCCAGGTGCAGGGTCTGCTAGCTGGGTGCTGGCAGGCTTGCACCTGGCACGGGCACCGTAGCCAGCCCGTGCCCCTTTAAGGGGTCCGGGGCTGGGAGGGGGGCATAGAGTTTCCCTGGTGTTGGCCAGAGTGGCCACCAGGGAAACCTGGGGAGGGCTAGCCTCCCACTAGTTCGAACTAAAGGGCTACACAGCCCTTAGTTCGAACTAGCTAGTTCGAACTAGGCGTTAGTCCTCGTAAAATGAGGTTTACCTAGTTCGAACTAAGCGCTCCGCTAGTTCGATTCAAATTCGAACTAGCGGAGCGCTAGTGTAGCACCTATTAAAGTTAGTTCGAACTAACGTCCGTTAGTTCGAACTAACTTTGTAGTGTAGACATACCCTGTCTCTGGAGGCCACAAGGTATGCAGAACCAGGAGACAGGCTGCCTGAGAGAGTGGCAGCACTGCAGACAGCTCCTTGTGAAGAGCTATTGGCAAGTGCTGGACTGTGATGGGACTTTGAAATAAAGCCCTGAGGTAAGGGCAAAAATGCCATATTTTGGTGGGGTAGCTCTGGGGACACCACTCTCTTTGAGTGGGGAACAAACTTGAAAGGACATAAGAGAGCTAACCAAGATAGGCGCCGATTAGATGTGTACCCTGGAAGGGGTTTTGATGAGCACACACAATGAGTGAGACTCGGCCAGAGACTGTGTCACCGAAGTCAGACAAGAGAGTGCAGGCACATGTGCTTAGCCAGAAGGGGTACTCAAGAGAGGTGAATGCTGCTCTGTTACAGAGAGCAGTCCAATATTGTCATTAATTCCTGTTCATGGCTTGTTCCTTCATTAAAACCAGTTGTGTCTCTGCATATGATGTCCTTTGTGGACCCCGGGTGAGGTGAAGGGACATGGCTTCGCGCATAAGGGGTGTGGCACTTCCTCCCTCCGAGCTACCCAAAGTGTGTGGTGCTCCAGCAGCAATTTATAGGGTCTTGGGCTCTGGCTGGTTTCTTAGTATACCTGCGGTGCAGGAAACCCTATTCAGACCTAAAGGGCAGACACCAAGTCTAAGGGCCTTATGCCCAGAACCTCAGAGGTATTTCGGCTCTTAGGGTATGTCTACACTGCAGTGTTTTTCCAGAATAACTGCCGTTAGTCCAGAAAAAAATACTTGCGTCCATACTGCTATTGCATTCTTCTGACAAAAAGTTGAAAGAACCAAGGGGTTCCTCTTTCACGAGGAAGACGTCTTTGTCTGAAAGAGCAGAAGAGGGAGTTCTTTTGAAAGAAGAGGCCTCCAGGAAATAGCACAGGTGCCCTGGTGGCCACTCCGTCCAAACTAATCAGAACTCTATAGTCCCTGTCTCCGGCCAGCTCTTAAAGCTGCAGGCACCTGGGACAACACTTGTGGCAGGGGGCTGGCCCAGAGAGCTGCACCTCACTGCGTGGCTGTAACTGCCACACTAATTGGGACCCATGGCCCAGCCACAAGCCTCCTGAGACCTCTCTGGCCCTCACAGGGAGCATGACCAGGGCTCCCAGGACTCAGCCAGAGGCCCGAAGAGGTTTGTGCCATCGTGGTCCGGGGCAGAGATCCTGGCCTTCCTGTAGGTGTGGGGTGAGCAGGAGACCCTGCAGGATCTCAGCTCCCAGTGGCACAACGCCGACATATACGGTCGGATGGCCAAGGCTCGGGCCACAAGAGGCCACCACTTCCAGAACCTCATACAAGTATGGAGCAAAGTGAAGGAGCTCTGCCAGGGCTATGCGAGGGCAAGGGAGCACAGCTCTCTCTCTGGGGCAGGACTCCACTCCTAGCCCTACTACGCTGAGCTCCACCACATCCTGGGGGGTGGTTCAGCCCCTTCATCACCCCTGGTGGTGGACTTGGGGCTGGAGACGCTCATCTTTGCCAATCCAGGGCTCCCAGGCCAGGAGGAGGAATCCGACCCCGTACCCCAGGGCCTGGATGTCTTACACGCATTCTCTGAGCACGGGGAGGAATCATCAGGTGAGTGCTCTGGAAGCAGGCTGGAGACAAGGGCACACACATGGCTGCACACAGACTTAGGAGTGCCGCACACGACACATGGGAATGCCTGCACACTTGAGGCACCACCCACTTCCACGGACAGCACTGGCAGGTGTGCGTGCAGCCCCCATGGAAGAGCAGACTGCTCCAGGCCCCTCTCCTGCCCATGGCATCCACTGTGTCCGACCACTTCCCTTGCCCTGCCTGTCTGTGGGACGAGGATGGGGGGGAGCAAGAAGCATTGTCCCCTGGCCACCTCAGGGCCTCTGTGAGGCAGGGCCGATGTCCAGGCCACACATAGCCTTGCTCCTGGAACATCCCTGCCCTCTAGCCTGAGGACTCTTGTTCTCAGCTCACAGAGGAGGGCACGGACTCAGGGACAGTGTCTGCACGGATGACTGACCGCCTCTTCCTCTTTATTCTCCACAGCCGGACTAGCGTCACTAATGGGCGATCACCGCCAGCTGAGGCAGCCGCCTGACCCTGGGGGAGCCACAAGTGCAGGAGGGTCCAGGGGACCTGATGAGACAGCACGTAGTCATCCTCCAAGGCATGCAACGGATCCTGGCCTAGAAGGACCAGGAGGATGCTCAGGGGCTGTGTCTACATTTGCAAGATTTTGCGCAAAAACTTGCCGCCTGTCTACACTGGCCATGAGTTCTTGCACAAGAACTATGATGTGCCCGCTCAGGAATAAGCCCTCTTGAAGAAGTGTTCTTGCGCAAGAGGCCAGTGTAGACAGGCAACATGAATTTCTTGTGCAAGAAAGCTCGATGGCTAAAATGGCCATTGGAGTTTTCTTGCGCAAGAGAGCGTCTACACCGGCACGGATGCTTTTGCGCAAAAGCACATCTCTTGCACAAAAGTACATGCCAGTGTAGACGCTCTCTTGCACAAATACTTTAACGCAAAAACTCTTGCATTAAAAGTATTTGTGCAAAATCTTGCCAATGTAGATATAGCCAGGGTGTGTCTAGACTACAGGGGGTTTTTTTCAAAAAAAGTGGCCTTTTCTTGAAAAAGCTTCCCCTGCATCTAAACTGCTGCCATGTTCTTTTGAAAGTAAATCGAAAGAGCATGGCTGGTTTTTTAACTATGGAAAACCTCGTTTCACGAGGAATAACGCCTTTTTTCAAAAGTGCTCTTTCAAAAAAAGGTACTATGTATTGCAAACTGTGCTTTTTCGAAAGCGAGCATCCAGACTGTCTCGGTGCTCTCTTTTGAAAAAGTGTCTTGCTTTTTCAAAAGTACCGGTTGTAGTCTAGATGCTCTTTCGAAAGAGGCTTGCAGTCTAGATGGGACCCAAATATGGGCTCAGATGGTGCAGCAGAGCCAAAACATGTGTGCTACCATATATGAAATGATGGCACACCCAGCTCCTGTCCCTGTCCCTGTCCCTGTCCCTGTCCCCGCTGCTCCCACTGCCCTCCCTGCTCATGCTTCTCCTGCTGTCTCAGGCCCCACCCACTCCCCGAGGTTGCCAAGGTCCTGAGACCTGAGGTGGCACTTCCAGCTGCACCACGCACCACTCCCAGCCCTGAGTCCCCCTCCTCCTTGGCCCTATCCATGGAAGAAAAGGAGGAGTTGCACTATATGTAAGAGAGCACTAGACTACAGGGTTTGTCGACAAAAGTGGACTTTTGTCAACAAAACTATACCTGCGTCTACACTGCCGCTGAGTTCTGTCGACATAATGTAAGGATATTTAAATCCTGCGCTTCATTTGCAATTTCGGTCACCCTCATTAGATCGAACTAGGGGGCTAGTGTAGACATACCCTTCCAGAAGAAGCTTGCAGTCTAGACGTAGCCCTAAAGTCCATTGCTTTCAATGGATGTTAGAAGGCTAAATACCTTTATGGATCTGGGCCCTACTCCTACAAAATGATCCACACAGATAGATCTGTGTGTCTGCATTCATATCAATGGTACTCTACACAGACACAATGAAAGATTAAGGAGTAAAGGATATTTATTTGTGATATATCTCTTCAGACACGCACATACATGCCTGCATACACAGTAGCCCAACAGTTAGTTTGTTCTTTTAAAGAAATGATGTGACACACATAAGGCTGACTCAAAGGCAGGGACTCATAAAAACGTGTAGTGATATATGCCTGTCAACTTGTACAACTATAATCATTCGGAAATACAACTTAAACCAGTTTTATTTCCTAACATGCAGAGCACATGTAGGCAGGGAATAGCAAGCACTTTGAAATGTATCCACACACTTGGGCTACGTCTACACTGGCCCCTTTTCCGGAAGGGGCATGTAAATTTCACCTATCGTAGTAGGGAAATCCGCGGGGGATTTAAATATCCCCCACGGCATTTAAATAAAAATGTCCGCCGCTTTTTTCCGGCTTTTAAAAAAGCCGGAAAAGAGCGTCTACACTGGCCCCGATCCTCCGGAAAAAGCGCCCTTTTCCGGAGGCTCTTATTCCTTGAAAGTAGGAATAAGAGCCTCCGGAAAAGGGCACTTTTTCCGGAGGATCGGGGCCAGTGTAGACGCTCTTTTCCGGCTTTTTTAAAAGCCGGAAAAAAGTGGCGGACATTTTTATTTAAATGCCGCGGGGGATATTTAAATCCCCCGCGGATTTCCCTACTACGATAGGTGAAATTTACATGCCCCTTCCGGAAAAGGGGCCAGTGTAGACGAGCCCTTGGGGTATGTCTACACTACAAAGTTAGTTCGAACTAACAGATGTTAGTTCGAACTAACTTTCATAGGCGCTACACTAGCGCTCCGTTAGTTCGAATTTAATTCGAACTAACGGAGCGCTTAGTTCGAACTAGGTAATCCTCATTCCACGAGGATTAAGCCTAGTTCGAACTTGCTAGTTCGAATTAAGGGCTGGGTAGACCCTTAATTCAAACTAGTGGGAGGCTAGCCCTTCCCAGCTTGCCCTGGTGGCCACTCTGGCCAACACCAGGCAAACTCTACTGCCCCCCTCCCGGCCCCGGAGCCCTTAAAGGGCCACGGGCTGGCTACACAGTTTGTGCCAGTTGCAAGGCTGCCAGCACCCGTGCCAGCACACCCTGCACCTGACACCCATGAGCCAGCCACCCGATGACACCCAGCCCTCCCCCTCTTCCCGGGACCAGCCTGGCAGCTCCCAGGACCCTGCCCGGGGCCGCAAGAGGCAGGCGCCCGCGTGGTCTAGTGCGGAGATCGTGGACCTCATCGAGGTTTGGGGGGAAGCCTCCAATGTCCACGATCTCTGCACTAGCCACAGGAACACGGCAGTCTACGGCTGCATGGCTGCCAGCCTGGCCACCAGGGGCCACCAGCGCAGCCGGGAGCAGGTGCGCTGGAAAATAAAGGACCTGCGGCAGTCCTACTCCCGGGCCTGCCTGCCAGGGGATGATCCGGAGGCGTGCCCCCAGTTTTTGGCTCTGGACCACCTCCTGGGGGCTCATGCCATCCCTGCCCCCCGGGACGTGATAGACCCTGGGGCAGTGGGACCGCTCCAAGAGACGGAGGAGGAGGAGGAGGAGGAGGAGGAGGGCTCCGAGAGCCAGGAGCCTGCCAGCAGCCTGCCCAGGACCCGGGATCCCCGAGGTACCCCACAGAGCCGCTCGCCTGTGTCGTCTGAGGCCGGGGAGGCGTCCACCTGTGAGTACCATCGTGCTCCCCTTATGTGTACGGGGGGCTGGGGCGAGAGGGAGCCCAGGGACCGTGCGCCTGGGCCTTGTCCACCACGGAGCAGCAGCTGGGGATCCTGCAGGAGCCCTGGCCTTGCAGAGGGGAGCTGGGTTTCACACACCTGGGCCCCTGGGGTAATTGACCGCTGTTCTTGTTTCACCACAGCCGCAGCACCTGGGCCTGCAGGGCGCACCACCCCGCCTGCAGCAACCACCCACGCTCGGGCCAGCAGGAGAGCCAGGAACCAGGATGAGTACCAGCGGCAGCACCTCCGGTTCATGGAGCAACAGCTCCGCATCCAGGAGCACTGGGTCCAGGAGGACCTTCGGCTGCGCCGGAGGAGCTTGGAGGCCCTCAGAGGCCACCTCCAGAGCCTGCTGGACCACTTCCCAATTCCTCCTGCTCCTGCTCCTGCTCCTGCTCCTGCTCCTGCTCCCCCTGCTCCCGCTCCTCCTGCTCCCCCTGCTCTTGCTCCTGCTCCCCCTGCTCCCGCTCCTCCAGCTCCCCCTGCTCTTGCTCCTGCTTCCTCCACACCCCCCATCCTTCCTGCCTCACCCACCGCAACCATTCCCCACCGATGCCCCCGGATCCGCAGTGTTGCGAGACAGGAGAGGCAGCCGGACCCCCACCCCTGAGCTTTCCTTTCCCTTCCTCCCTTCCCTCCCCTTCCAGCTCCCTCGTCCCAGGTTTCCCCCTCCCCTCTCCCACCCTCATTCCTCCCTCCCCCCACCCCAGTTATGTGAAATAAACAGACGTTTTTGTTTGAAAAACAGGTGTCTTTATTTTACAGTAGGTAGGGAGGGGAAAGGGGAAGGGGGGTAGGGTGGAAAAAGGCCCCAGTGGGGCATGCAAGGGAGAGGTCAGTCCTCCTCCTCCACCAGGAAGCTCTCCCACAGGGCTTCCCGGATCCGGACGGCCCCCCGCTGGGCTTCCCAGACGGCGGCGGTGCGGGGCTGACCGTAGTGGCCAGCCATGCGGTCAGCCTCAGCCATCCAGGCTGGCAGGAAAGCCTCCCCCTTTCTCTCACACAAATTGTGGAGCACACAACATGCTGCCACCACGGGAGGGATGTTGTGCTCGGCCAGGTCCAGACGGGTGAGGAGGCATTGAAAGCGGGCTTTCAGTCACCCGAAGGCCCCTTCCACCACGATGCGGGCCCTGGTCAGCCTGGCATTGAAGGCCTGGCGGGAGGGATTGAGGTGCCCCATGTAGGGCTTCATCAGCCATGGCCGCAGCGGGTAGGCGGCATCCCCCACCAGGCACATGGGCATGTCCATGTCCCCTACCCTGATGTGGCGATCGGGGAAGAAGGTCCTGGCCTGCAGCCGCTGGCACATGGAGGAGTTGCGGTACACCCGGGCGTCGTGTGCTTTGCCGGACCAGCCCACATTAATGTCCATGAACTGTCCCCAGTGGTCACACACGGCCTGCAGGAGATGGAGAAGTACCCCTTGCGGTTCACATAACGGGATGCCTGGTGTTCCAGGGCATGGATGGGGATGTGCGTCCCGTCAATGGCCCCCCCCCCTCCCCCGCAGTTGGGGAAGCCGAGGGCGCCGAATCCCTGGATGACGGCATCCGGGTCGGTGAGGCGGACCACCCTGCGGAGCAGCACCCGGTTGATGGCCTTGACCACCTGCGGAGAGAGACACAGACAAGCGCCAATCAGTGGGGCGCCCGGGTGGCTGGGAGCGTTCGTGCCCTGGCAGTGCCTCACGCCCCACTCCTGGAAGCAACCCCTCTGGCGGCGTGTAGTACGGCCGGGAAAGATCGACCCCTCCGGTGCGGGGCGCTTTCGCCTCTTCCCGCCCTCCCCCCCCTTTGTCCCTGGTGCAGCCCATCCCCTCCTTGCAGCCCCCCTCCCCTCCCGGCGCAGTGGCCGACGAGTGCCATACCTGCATGAGCACCGCCCCGGCGGTGGATCTCCCCACGCCGAACTGGTTCCCGACGGATCGGTAGCTGTCCGGCGTGGAGAGCTTCCAGAGGGCGATGGCCACCCGCTTCTGGAGGGGGATGGCAGGCCTCATGCGAGTGTCCCTTCTGCGCAGAGCAGGGGCGAGCCACTCGCAGAGCTCCAGGAAGGTGTCCCTCCTCATCCTGAAGTTCTGGGTCCACTGTCTGTCTTCCCAGCGCTCCAGGACAATGCGGTCCCACCAGTTGCTGCTGGTGTCCAGACGCCAGACGCGGTGGGGCACGCCGGTGCCGGGGCGCCGCCGCGGCTGCTCCATGGCCCCCAGGGCGGCCAGGTGGAGAGGCAGGGGGCTGATGTGTACCAGGTGGTGCCAGGCAGCCTCGAGCCATTGGTGGCAGGCTTGCAGCAGCAAGTCCAGAAAGTGCACCAGAAGGTGCATGGCAACCTCTGGCTCCATGTTGCCACCTGCAGCGGCGGCCCGAAGGGAAGCACCAACACAGATGGGCACAGAGACCAACGCTTTGCTGTCCCTCGGCGAGGTAGGCAAGTAAGCAGAAAAGCTGAGAACCAGCTGTCCAGGAGGGGTCCTTTTAAGCTTGAGCCTCAGATAGCCTCAGACAGCAGCCACACAAAGCAACTACTGACCTGATGCCCTGCCAGAACCGGTTTCAGCTGCCCTTAAGTGCGCCCCAGCGTCCAATCAGTGTGGACGCGCTAGTTCGAATTAGCAAAACGCTAATTCGAACTAGTTTTTAGTTCTAGATGCGTTAGTTCGAATTAGCTTAGTTCGAATTAACTAATTTGAACTAAGTTAGTTCGAATTAACGTTGTAGTGTAGACGTACCCTTGCTGAGCTGTATATGGAGAGCGACAGTCTACATCCATAAACTCCAAGGCTGGCATGTCGGATCCAAAGCAATGAGCAAAAGTCTTAGTGTCATCAACTTCCACAGATGTCAGTGGGAACTGCAGATACTGAGAGCTTCTCAGCACAATATGATTATCTATGTGTGTGGCCAACTTTAGCAGGATTTTGTTTTGTTTAGTTTTGTTTTTCCTCCGAGCCCTAGCTCTTGGATTCATGATTATGTACAACTCAGTTTTTGCCGTCAAAAAGTAAGTTTCTATCCGTCATGATTACAGAGAAGTTTAAAATATGACATGAGTTCACCCAAATGGCTCAGAATCCAGAAAACAGTCCAAAAATAATATTTTTTAAAAAAACCTCATGATTTTTAAGCCAAATGAATGACTTTTTTCAGGCCTGACCTGAGATATTTGTTATGCTTGGGTTTAGAAATATTAATAACATGTTAGAAGCAATTTATATGCTGGGCTCTTGCAGTGCATTAGAAAGCCTGATGAGTGCTATCCCACGAGAAGTACTGTTTTCCAACTGAACAGGGGAGAGGATCTGTGGGATCACGTGAGGATTACTTGTATTCCCTCCTTCTGGGGTATCTGGTGTTGGCCACTGTTGGCAGACAAGATACTGGGTTAGATGCACCTTTGGTCTGACCCAGTCTGGCCATTCTTATGTTCGTATCAAGCACCCATGCTGAGTGAGAATGTGAATGGAGCAGACAGGGTATGTCTACTAGGGATGTTAAAAGTTGATTAAATAGGTAACTATGTGACCACTGAAAATCTCATGGGCAACATGCTGCATGCTCTTAAATAAGCATTATATTGCTGAGCCCACAGGGATGCCTCCCTGAGAGCAGGCCTGTCAGCCCCTGCTGGCCTGGCTCCCAGGGAAGTGGTTTCCCTGCCACAGTGAAGCTACATCCCTGGGAACTGCCTAAGTTTAACCAACAAGCATCAACTTATCCGTTAAACAGTTAGCTGGTTCCAATCTAACATCCCTAATGTCTTCACCAGTGGCCTCCAATCTTTCTATGCACAAGAACATGTTTTAAGTATTAGGGCAACTCAGGATTTACCCACCCTACCCCTGAGGCTCCACAGACTTCATTCCCTGCTCTCTCCATCACTTGCTCTCCCCACACACACACTTTCATTAGGCTGGGACAGGGGGTGCAGGCTCCAGGCTGGAACCAAGAGTTCTGGGAGCAGGAGGTGGTAAGAGATGCAAGCTCTGGGAGGGAAACTGGGTGCAGGAAAGGGGCGCTAGGCTGGAGCACAGTGTTAGGGTGCAGGTGAGGTATAGGGTACTGAGCAAACACCCAGGCCAAGGAGAAAGTCTCGGAATGCTTATGGGAAGCAAGGCTTTGCATTTCCCCCCTCAGTGACCCCTAGCATGCAGGACAGCTGCCTCCCAGGCTGGAGGCCCAAGGAAAAAGCCTGTGTGGGTGGGCGCACAACAGGGCTTGGTGCAGTAATTTGCTTGACCACAAGCCCTCTAATGGGGTGGTCTCGGCTACTGCCTAACTCCATCTGCACTGCTAGCCAAGGCAGCACCTTCTCCTCAGTGCTCACAGGCTCCAGCCTCAACTCCCCTGGGCAGCTGGATAGCCAATCTGTTTTAATCTCCACTCCCTCCCCATCCTATCATTCCAGACTCCCTGCTGAATGCACAGGGGCAATCCCATCCCCTGAGTCTGTGGGGGCCGTTCTCAGACAAACACCTTCCTGCTGGCCAGATCCACCATATGCCACAGCAGCTGGATCAGCTCTTATCAGATCCCAATCTAGACCCCCCAGCATCAGCAGTCTTCCTGGACAAGATCACAGAGTAGTTAGGAGGGGAGGAGGGAGAAGCCTGTGGTAATAGCAGCAGCAGAAGGCAGCAAATTGATGGTGGAGACAGCTAAAAGTGGGAGAAAGCACCAGCAAATGGGTGAAAGGGCAGGAGCAGAGGTGGCAGCAGCAGGAAGGATGAAAATTAGATGGGTCCCAAGAGAAGAGGGAGGAAAGAAGTAGCAAAAGAGAGGGATAAATGGATGAGAGGCAGCAGGAGACAGAGGAGCCAATAGCATGGGGAAGGGCCAGCAGTACTTGGTAGGAGAAGGCACTTCTAGCAAATGGCAAAGTTGTTTATGAGATCAACATGTCTTCTAGTGCCCAAAGGAGCTCAGCTGAGACCTGGCCATCCAGGCTCTCGCTCTGCATGGTCATTGCAAATGGCCCTTCTCCCTGCTGGTGAAATGTGAACAGCTCTGACACCGCTGTGTGATCATTAAATACTGCCAATGCTGTTCTCTCCTGGGACTCTATGAAAGAAGAAAGGAGGGGCTTCTGGTTTGTCATGCTGGGGGAGGTTCAGAGTACATCATGCCAGCCAACCAGGGTTCATTGGTTAATGTTCATGGTTACACGCAGGTTGCTGGTACGCACAAGGAACCAGCTTCAAAGCCAGCTCCTGCATGAAATTAGGCATGTTATCTTACATGCATTGGCGTAAATCTGCAACTGCTGGATTGTTTGAAACAGTTACATGTTTATAAGTGGGGAGGGGCAAGTGGCACCTGGTGCTCAGCTGGCTCCCCCTGAGCACAGGCTCCTGACATCTACCCTGTGGCCTCTGTGGAACGGAGCCCACTTGGATGGGGAGCCAGCTTATAAACTCCTGTCCATGTAATAACCCCCCCCCCCCCCCCCCCGCCAGCCCCACACTCTCCTTGCTGAACACACCAGGAAGCGACTGGATTTTTTTCAGGAAGGCCAAGGCACTTTTCCTCCTCTGTCTGTTAGTACAAGCTCATCCCTGCTAGTCCCTTTACCTCTCTCCCTTATTCTTATTCAGCATTCATGTTACGCAAAAGGGCTCGCTCATCATCCCAAACTAGCAAAATGAATTTTGGTGGTGTTCCAGTTAGGACAATGAATGACCTAACAACAAATACCATTTGGAATTCACAGGAAGCAAGTAACCGTTTCATCCCCCTGCCTGGCTGGGAGCACCGGGCTCTTTGCTGGAAACAGGTTGGGCTCCATTCATGGTATTTCCAAGCACCAGTCAGGAGACAGGAGTGTTTCATTTTGTGCTGTGGAAGTTACCAAAATGGCTGTGGTTAACCCTTTCCAGCCTGTCATGCTTAGGCTGCTCTCTGTTTGGGATGGGGTTGACATGCACCTTGCGCATGTGTGGCTTAACCTGTCTGAGGCTTACTTAATCAAAACTGCTCTGAAAATGGGGCTTCCTTTGACCAGCAACAGAAATTCCTTTTGTTCTTCTCTCCCCAGCCTTACAGTGACTGAACTACTGGGGATTCCCTCCCTTACTGGCAGTGCAGGGAAGCTGTGGAGGATTCCCACCCCTGCTCCGTGCTGCAGCTAGGGAGCCTGCAAGGACTGGGGAGCTGCCGGGGATTCCCTCTATGTACAGGCAGTCCCTGGGTTACGTACAAGATAGGGACTGTAGGTTTGTTCTTAAGCTGAATTTGTATGTAAGTCGGAACTGGTAGATATTGTAGGGCCATGGTCACCAACCAGTAGATCACAATCTACCGGAAGATCTCAGGGGCTCCAAGAGTAGCTCTTGAGCCCTCTCTGAACTGCGCACCTGCGCAGTACATTTACATTAGATTTCCTCATGTAATGTAGGCAGGGCTTCAAGGAAGGGGCAGGGCAGTAGATCTTCGCCTGTTCTGAGACTTAAAAAGTGATCTTGGGTGTAAAAAGGTTGGAGACCACGGTTGTAGGGGAAACTCTAGCCAAACATTTCTCCAGAGCTCAGTTTTATTCTCCCACACCTCACTTCCCTCAGTCCTTTATTCTCAAGCTGAGGTGTCTGCTGAGAAAAGCCGCTCCGCGTCTCCCTGGTCCGCTGGGGGGGGGGCGCTAGCTTCATGTCTCCCTGGTATGCTGGGGGGAAGCAGCTAGTGCGGGGTTGCCTCACCCCGTTTGTAAGTAGGGATCTGATGTAAGTCTAATCCATGTAACCCGGGGACTGCCTGTATTCTCTTTGGTTGGCTATGGAAAGGAAGCACCCTGATCCACTGGCCATTGCTGGAACTTGTTCTATGCTGCAGACACAGCTGATGGACAGTTTTTTTGCTGACTCCTCTTCAGGAGGAGGGAACCTAGCAGCAATTCAAAACAATGAGCCCACCCCATGCCCCTCTCAACACTTCCCTGTCCCTTTAAACACCATCTAAATGTTTTGTGAGTCCTTAAAGTGCTATTAGACCAGTGGTACATAACCCATGGGTCGCGACCCCCTTGGTTCTTAAATCTAGCTAGCCAGGGGCTGGGCCCAGCGTGGGCCACACAGCGTGTTAGGATTGAAAGTTTTATCCTTTTTATTTTTGTATTTTAGGTTTAGTAATGCAGTAATGTAAGGTAATATATAATCATATTTAATATTGTAGTAAGTCAAACCCTTTAGTTAAGTATATATCTCCGACATTTCCGTGTTCTAAAGTGTAGTGAGTAAAGAGATATAGTTTTGGTATTGTGTCTGTGTTAATGAGACTAGAGGAATGTTGAAGGCTAAGGACTTAATTGTTTGATTTGCAATGCCTTTTTGCCTTGCCCAATGCAGATACTGATGTTATGCTTTTTCTTGTGAGTCCTTGTAAGAGATTGTTTATATCTGAAAGTGGTATGCATGCATCGAGATAAAGGTGCAAAAGTTATTGCTCAGAACCAGATGGCCGAAGAAGGAAGGCTGAACGTGGGTGAAAACTAGACTACCAATCGTCGAAGAAGGACCATCTATAACCATTGATGTGTACCCCTACTCACAGGATGATTGGATTATTGACAAATTGATGGCCTTAAAGCAGAGCCAGCACTCCTGAAAGACGATTGATTACAGGATGAGCTTTGGAAGGCAGATTTTGATAAGCTCAGAGAACTTGTAGGTAAGGTCCCATGGGAAGCAAGACTGAAGGGAAAAACAACTGAGGAGAGTTGGAAGTATTTCAAAGGGACGTTGTTAAGGGCCCAAAAGCAAACAATTCCGCTGTGTAGGAAAGATAGAAAATATGGCAAAAGACCAGCTTGGCTTAACAAGGAGATCTTGCATGATCTCAAAATAAAAAAGGAGTCATATAAAAAATGGAAACTAGGACAAATAACAAAGGATGAATATAGGCAAGCAACACGGGAATGCAGGGGCAAGATTAGAAAGGCAAAGGCACAAAATGAGATCAAACTAGCTACACGCATAAAGGGAAACAAGAAGACTTTTTATAAATACATTAAAAGCAAAAGGAAGACCAAGGACAGGGTAGGCCCACTGCTTAGTGAGGAGGGAGAAGCAGTAACAGGAAACTTGGAAATGGCGGAGATGCTCAATGACTTCTTTGTTTCGGTCTTCACCGAGAAGTCTGGAGGTGTGCCTAACGTAGTGAATACAAGCAGAGAGAGGGTAACTTTAGAAGATAGGATACACAAAGAACAAGTTAAAAATCACTTAGGAAAGTTAGATGTCAGCAAGTCACCAGGTCCTGATGAAATGCATCCCAGGATACTCAAGGAGCTGATAGAGGAGGTATCTGAGCCTTTAGCTATGATCTTTGAAAAATCATGGCAGACAGGGGAGATTCCAGAAGACTGGAAACGGGCAAATATTGTGCCCATCTATAAAAGGGGGAATAAGAACAACCCAGGAAACTATAGACCGGTCAGTTTAACGTCTGTCCCAGGGAAGATAATGGAGCAGGTAATTAAGGAAATCATATGCAAACACTTGCAAGGTAATAAAGTGATAGGGAATAGCCAGCATGGGTTTGTGAAGAACAAGTCATGCCAAACTAATCTGATAGCTTTCTTTGATAGGATAACGAGCCTTGTGGATAAGGGAGAAGCGGTGGATGTCATATACCTAGACTTTAGTAAGGCATTTGATACGGTCTCGCATGATACTCTTATTGATAAACTAGGCAAATATAACTTAGATAGGGCCACGATAAGGTGGGTGCATAATTGGCTGGATAACCGTAGTCAGAGAGTTGTTGTTAACGGTTCTAAATCCTGCTGGAAAGGAATAACAAGTGGAGTTCCTCAAGGGTCTGTTTTGGGACCTGTACTGTTCAATATCTTCATCAATGATGTAGATATTGGGATAGAGAGTACGCTTATTAAGTTTGCAGATGATACCAAACTGGGTGGGGTTGCGACTTCTTTGGAGGATAGGAACATAATTCAAACTGACCTTAGCAAGTTAGAGAAATGGTCAGAGGTAAACAGGATGAGGTTTAATAAAGAGAAATGCAAAGTGCTCCACTTAGGAAGGAACGATCATTTCCATACATACAAGATGGGAAGCGACTGTCTAGGAAGGAGCATGGCAGAAAGGGATCTAGGGGTCATAGTGGACCACAAGTTGAATATGAGTCAACAGTGTGATGCTGTTGCAAAAAAAGCAAATATGATTCTAGGTTGTATCAACAGGTGTGTTCTAAGCAAAACTCGTGAAGTCATTCTGCCGCTCTACTCTGCACTAGTTAGGCCTCAGCTGGAGTACTGTGTCCAGTTCTGGGCGCCACATTTCAAGAAAGATGTGGAGAAATTGGAAAGAGTACAGAGAAGAGCGACAAGAATGATTAAAGGTCTAGAGAACATGACCTATGAAGCCAGGCTTCATGAACTGGACTTGTTTAGTTTGGAAAAAAGAAGATTAAGGGGGGGACATGATAGCAGTTTTCAAATATCTAAAAGGGTGTCACAAGGAGGAAGGAGAAAATTTGTTCCTCTTGGTTTCTGAGGACAGGACAAGGAGTAATGGGCTTAAAGTGCAGCAGGGGAGGTTTAGATTGGACATTAGGAAAAAATTCCTAACTGTCAGGGTGGTCAAATATTGGAATAAATTGCCAAGGGAGGTGGTGGAATCTCCCTCTCTGGAGATATTTAAGAACAGGTTAGATAGACATCTGTCAGGGATGGTGTAGGTAGAGCTTGGTCCTGCCTTGAGGGCGGGGGGCTGGACTCAATGACCTCTTGAGGTCCCTTCCATTCCTATTATTCTATGATTCTATGAAATGTTTTGGGAACAACGACATAAAAAAGATAACACTCTGGTCACAAGCTGACACAGCGGAATCCATAGACTTCAACAGAGAAAAGGATTATAAAAGCAGGGTGCTTTGCTATGGAACTTTGGGTTCGTCTTGCCACCAACTCCAGAGGAGCATCAGATCGATCGACCGACAGAGGCCCTGCTCTCCCTCCGATCGATCCAAGTGGCCACTAGATTGATACAGAATCTGGACTGGTAACTATGACATTGTCTGGCGGGACTTTGTATGCATGGTGTTTGTGTGTGTGATTGAAAAGCATATGCAACTGTTGTATTCTCAATAAATGTAGCAAACTACCTTTTCCCCTATAAAAGATCTCGTATGCTTTGTTTAAACATAACAGGCGCAGCCCTTAGATCCGGACAGCCAGGGGCTGGGCCCTGGAGTTGGCAACCCCCGCGGTGTAGGGGTCGTAGATAAAAAAAAGTTGCACACCACTGTACTAGACTATTTGTTGTTTTTTAAGTTTTTTCAAAGTAAAGACAACAAACTGGCGAGAAAGCATCCAGCAAATCAGCCTGGGGCTAAAGCAGCATGCAGGCTCTACTTTGAGTTCAGCTGAGGCTTTGTTAAAGGGCCATTTGCTACTGGAAAACAAAGGGAGAGGAGATGAGGACTGAGACAGAGATCAACTCTCAGAGCCTCCATGATGAACCAATAGATTGCCATTGTCTGGCTGGGGACAGCTGGCCTGCACAGCACTTTGAAGCAATCTTCCCAGCCTAGTCAACAGACTGGGCTAGTGCTCTGCAAAGAGTTGTAGAGAGAGACCTTTGAAGTTGTGGCTTGGGCTGGAGAACTGGGGAGTTAGGCTTCAGAGCTAGAGCCCAGCCCTAGCCTATACAGCAGAGACTTAGCACTAGCGCAAGTCTGATAAGCCAGGCTGGAAGGCTCCCTCCAAAATGCTGTGTAGACACACCCTCAACGCCAGAGTAGCAGGCAGCGACACGGCTCATCCTCGCTGGCCAGCTGGCCTCCAGGGCTGGCTGACTTCATCTGGGAATGAAATCAAGGCCCCCGTGGGGAAAGACAGGCCTCCCGCTGGGGTCGCTGGCAGAAGGGACACCCCTGCCACTTCTCGTGGGAGTCCCGAAGGGTTTCCAGGGTCCGGGAAATCCTGAATCCAGCCCAGAACGAATGAATTCTCCTCTCCACCCCACCCGTCGTGCTGCCATGTCCACACTGGCCCCTCGCCCTTTCCACAAGCCGCGCGTGGAAATGCCCCGTAGTCAGCCCCGCGCCTCACTGGGATCCCTAAGGCAGCCGGGGCGGGCAGGGCCGGGGGGACAAAGTGCCCCCCACGGAAGGCGCGCAGCACATGGTGGCGGCAGCCACAGGCGGCCTCTCTCCCACGCTCCGCCCCACCACACAGGCCGGGGCGCGCCGCTCCCTGCAGCGGGGCGAGGGAACCGCTAGAGCAGAGCAGCGCAGCTTCCTCCTGCTGCAAAGGAAACCGCCGCCACAGCTTGTCCCGCCCAGCCTGGCTGCGCCCCGCCACCCCCGCCCGCTCCACCACGTGAGCTGCCTGTGCTGGGCCCCGCTCCGCCGCCCGCCCCGCAGAGAGGCGCGGACTGGAGGTGAGGAGGGCGCAGCCGGGTAGTGCCTAGGTAGCAGCCGCGCCCGGCCCCTGCCTCCTGCGCTGGGGGTGGCAGACACGGGACAGATCCCTCTTCCTCCCGGGACCATGGGACTCTCCGCTGGGGCGGGCAGCCCCTTGCGCGCTGCGGCGCTGCTGCTGCTCGCTGTCGCCTGTTTCTCCGCCTCCGGTAAGTCCGCGCCGCGGGTCGTGGTGCGCCCCGAAGAGGCCTTGCCCTACGTGCCTGCACCTTGCCCCCAGTGGGGACCCGAACCGGCCCCGGACAGGCGCTCCACGTGGGTGAAGGGCCCCTGGCAGAGCTAACTAGAGGGGGCGAGCTAGCCTTGCGTTAGCTCAGTTTTCTCAGCCTTTTTGATACTGCTGTGCACAGGCTTGCTGCTTTCCTTTACTGTGCCAGGGATGCCACGGGCTGGGGCCAGTCCACGGACAGATGGCTGAGGCAACTAACTCCTTGCCTTTCCTATGCAGGACTGTTCCCTACGCGGTGGCTGTCACGTTAGCTGTTGGGGTAGTACTGGGTTGAGATCCCAGTTTAAAACTGCCTTTTAATTCGAGGGACTGAGTGAGCTTGGTGAGATGTAAATCCAGCTTTTATGAAAGCGGCGAGGAGTCCTGTGGCACAAGACTCCTCGCTGCTTTTGCAGATTCAGACTAACGCGGCTACCCCTCTGATACTTGACATCTTTTATGAGAGTCCCGGAAGCCACGGGTCAGGCAGCAGGTTTATAACATCATGGTTCCGTGTAGTACAGCTATAGAACTGGGCGTTCCTATCGAACTAGAGCATTCATGAGTTTCGTTTTGTACTGGGGATTTTTAAGAGAAGGGATCAAATACCGCTATAGCAGAAATGTGTTGTGCCTTTCATAGACGTGTGATAAAGATGCTTTTCACCCTTCCAGGATGATCTAATCCAGAGGTTCTCAAACTGTGGGTCACAGGACCCAAAGTGAGTTGTGATCCTGTTGTAATGGAGTCTCCAGGGCTGGTGTTAAGACATGTTGGGGCCCTACCGGTGGGGGTCAAAGTCCAAGCCTGAGCCTCACCACTCCGGCTGAAACCAAAGTCTGGGGGCTTTAGCCCTGGTTGGTGGGGCTCAGGTTACAGGCCCTTTACTAGCTACTGAAACTCTTGGAGGTTCAGCTTCTGCCACTCTGACCAGGACAGCAGGGCTCAGGTTTTGGCTTTGGTCCCATCTCCAGGGGTCATGTAGTAATTTTTGTTGTCAGAAAGGAGCATGGTGCAATGAAATCTGAGAATCTCAATCTACTGTTATCCATAGAAGGCTACTTTATGTGAAAATCACACTTTGTAATCAGGATATGGTTTTACAGTGTGCAGAAAGGTTTATGATCTGCATTTACTAAGCAATGGTTTTGTATTTATTGGATCAATTGTGCACATCTTGTCCACTCTGTAAATGATGACATGCCAAGCTATGTCCCAATATAATTTTACTGCTTTATGAAAGGACTCAGGGAGTGGACCAGGTGCGCCTTTATCCTCGGACAAATGCTTGCTATAGATGGCTTGGCCAAAATACAAAGTCCAAGAATCTATTGTGCACACTTCCAAAACAATCCTAATTTCAAACACACAGATTACCATTGGCTTTATCGTGTTTACTGTTTGGTTACATTGTAAACTTGTTTCCTAATAAAATCTGAACTATAGCACTGAGATGATTTCTGCAATCTAAGAACCTAACATGTTTACTCTGACCTGCAAGATGTCTAAGGTAGGAATTGGAATTGGAATAAAATATCATTAGCTTTTGGGTCAGCGAAGAAAAAAATCCCAGAAAACCAAACCAAAAATTACTGTATTAGAGAAACTAGTCACCTATCTGTTTAAAGGTATCCAAGAAAAGAAAATGGGTTTTGATGTATAAAAAGGCCCAAAGTGTGTTTGCTTTACAATGGAAATCCAGGTCATACCTTCTCAGTTTTACTTGAGGATCCTGTAGATCAGTGATTTCCAATAAGAGCGGGGTACAGGCTCTGCAGGGGATGGGGGAGTAGAATTTTCTCACAGAACCCTTAGTTTCACTTCACGGAACCTCAGAGTTCTGCAGAACATTATTTGGGAAACACTGCTGTAGAAGACTAGTAGATTTTGATTTCACAGATACCAAGGAAGTGAAACATGATTGATTAAAAAACACTTCTCCTCTTAATTGTACTTAGGACCTTTCCAGATTTACAGTCATAAATAACATGTCAAGAACTGTGAAATCTGGTCTCCTCCCATGAAATCTGCTTTTTTGTGTGCTTTTACCGTTTACCAGGGACCATAAAATCTTGCAGGTAGGCTGTGGGCTAGGGCCTCGCCCTCCCTCCCACCAGCGAGGAGCCTGTGCTGGTGCTACAGCCCCACAACCCACCCCCTCTCCCCGAGAAAACCACTCACCTGGAGGTTTTTTCTGCTGCTCCCATTGGCCAGAATCATGGTCTGCGTTGAGGGGGCTGAGCCGTGGACAAAATAGTTCAGGCCTACTGCCCTATACTGTACTGGTTTCCTAGGGGAGACCAGTGTTTCTCTAACTGGGGTTCCTGACCCAAAAGGGAGTTTCAGGAGGATCACAAGGTTATTTTAGGGATGGTTGAAGTATTGACATCCTTCAGAGCTGGGCAGCTGCAGAGCAATGGCTGTTCGCCAGGCATTCAGCTCTGAAGGCAATGCCCCATCAGCAGCAGCTCAGAAGTAAGAGTAGCAATACTGCAACCCTCCCTATAATTACCTTGCAATGCTCCTCCCTTCCCCCCACCCAACTCCTTTTTGGGTCAAAACCCCTACAATGCAACACCATAACATTTCAGATTTAAATAGATGAAATCATTTTATTTATTATTTTTAAAATCCTGTGACACTGAAATCGACCAAAATGGACTTTGATTTATTAGACATTTGAAGCAACTACATCTTAACCGAAACCAAACAGAAAGTTTCAAACAGTATAAGTAGAGCCCTACCAAATTAAAAGTGAGATCATTAATAAAAGAATCAACTTCTAAACTTTTCAATTTATAGCTGAAAGTTCCCAATCGTACCTGTGATTCCTCTAAAGGAGACCTCCAAAAAAAGGGAAGACTAGACTTGATATTTTTGATGATTCTACAGAGAAAAAAAAACCCTTTCTTTCCCTTAAAAAAGTCCTGGTAAATCTTGTACATAGCATGAAACAACTCCGCTGTTTATTTTTTTATTCACCTTTGAATTTCACTATCCACTCTTTCCCTCAACAAAGAAAAGGACTGATAGATAGAGCCCTGCACAGATTGAGAGGTCTACCCGTGGATGCAGCTATCCATGGATAGATATTGGAATCTGCAGAGAGGAGCATGGTTCCCTCATGCCCGAGAGCCAGCGCTCCACACTAGCAGTTTCTTTGGGCAGTGTGGCTGCACCGCCCCCACCCGTGGCATCTCCTGTCTGGGGTCATACAGCCCTGCTAGCTGGAAGCGGTGCAGCTGCACTTCAGGGAGTAGCTGCTGGTGTAGGGCACTGGCTTCTGGGTGCAATGGGACCACACGCCTCTTGCTGGTCATACTAACTCTTTGGAGTAGAACTCTGTGGCTCCTGATGTCTGTCTGCAGATATCCTCATCCATGGGTGGACATTTCTAGCCACGCAGAACTCTACTGATAGATCTGGGCACAAATAGAAAGAGAAGATACTTGTATATGGCGTTAGTACAACCAAAACCATAGTTGATAGAATCAACAGGAACAGTGGAACAAGGCATAGATCAAGCTCCTTCTAATGAAATCATTTAGGGACCTGTCAGAGAAGGAGAAGCAGGGGTCATAATACTCCTGGCCAGTTGTGTAAGAAGATCCCTAGCTGAAGATCAGTAAATGTACTAAGGCAGCACTACATTTATGGCAAGACTGTGGTTATCTACTACTGTTGTGAGTTTGTAAGGAAGGGCCCCTTTTTGTCACACATTGCTCTGGTGCTTATGATGATTAGGAATGTTAAATGCATGTAGTCTATAGCATTAACCTATAAGCTTTTGCTTATAGGTTAATTGGTTAAGCAACTACACTATTACATCCCTAATGATGCTGTCTCTTTCTAGTGGCTGATCCCTGTAAGTATATAGATTCCCCTCTGACATCAGATGAGCTATTTAACTCAAGAGGTGAAGGCACCAAATTCAATTCACACTGATAATCCTATGAAAACAATCTTGCCACAAGGATGGCTGTAAAAAGCTAGACCAATAGAATGCCAGAAGAAAATGCCTTCAAGGAGTCCTACACAAAACACAACAATTTTGTTTAAATTACCAAAATAATATACAAATAAAGCAACCTGATATCAGAAACTAAAGTGCAATTTTACTTAGCCTAGCAATCTTGAATTGTGTCTCATGTTGTAGATACACAATTTAGGGATGTAATAGTGTAGTCAGTTAACCAATTATCTGATAAGCTAAAGCCCCAGGCAGGGGCTGTTGCCACCCTGCACTGCTGCCTCTGTTTCAGAGGCAGCAGCTCAGGGCGACAGGCAGTCAGTCTATGAGGGGAGCTGTTTTTAAACCGTCTCTGCTTGTGGACCAGCTTCCACCTGGCACCCCGCGCAGAGTGGCAAGGGACTCCTCGGGAGTGGAGCCGGAGTGCACTGGCTGCCAACCCTGCCCCCAGGGACTATAGAATAGTCGACTAACCGATAAGAATTCATGAAGTTATGCGACTATTCAATTAACCGATATTTAACATCCCTAACACAATAAGTTTGTACAGTGAATTTACTCTGGCAAAATTGCAATGGAAAATAAAATTTAAAAAAACAGGGGGAGGGATGTGACAGCTTTAAAATCTCATTTTCAGTAGAAAATTCTTTCTTGCTTAAAAATGCTCTTCTCATGAAATATATGCTATATCCTGTCTACTGTCTTGTTTAATGCGTTATGATCCTGTCATACAATGAAACACTGCAGGAGGTCCTGTTTTATGTAAGGAACAGCATGGCTAGTCTTTGTAAACAAATACAGCACCCTGGTAAGCAAGCAGACTGGTAAATATTGGTTAAATGTTGTGCGAAGATAGTTCTGCTTTTATTATCTGTATTTTCCATGCACTGTAAAGTAGCATTTTCAATAAATGTGATATATATGAACTGTGCTTAACTGACTGTGTAGAAAAATAAGCATTTAGAGCCTGATCAATAGAAAGTTTCAGATTGCTTCAGTGAGCTTCTGATCAGGCCATTAATAATATGGTGATAAAATTACAAGTTCTATTCCAAGTTGAATAACTTCATTAGGGACAGTGTCAACTTGAAGGCATATTGATTGAGGGATTTTGAATAAGTAAGTTTAAAACACTTCCAGTTGCTTAGGGTATGTCTACACTACCCCGCTAGTTCGAACTAGCGGGGTAATGTATGCATACCGAACTTGCTAATGAATCCCGGGATTTGAATTTCCCGGGCTTCATTAGCATAAAGCCAGCGCCGCCATTTTTAAAAGCCAGCTAGTGCGAACCCCGTGCCACGCGCCTACACGCGGCACGGGCTAGATAGTTCGAACTACGTAGCCATTCCGAACTATCCTCGTTCCACGAGGAGTACAGATAGTTCGGAATGGCTACGTAGTTCGAACTATCTAGCCTGTGCCACGTGTAGCCGCGTGGCACGGGGTTCTCACTAGCCGGCTTTTAAAAATGGCGGCGCCGGCTTTATGCTAATGAAGCCCGGGAAATTCAAATCCCGGGCTTCATTAGCAAGTTCGGTATGCATACATTACCCCGCTAGTTCGAACTAGCGGGGTAGTGTAGACATACCCTTATAGAGTATCCTGTAAATATTCTGATTTTTGAAAATGTAAATTCTGTTAAAAATGTTGAGGGTTTTTCTGTTCCCCTGTTGATATTTTTCATTTCAGCAAGGATGAAAATTATTCACTCATTGACAGTACATGAGAAAGTGTGAAACTATCATAAGAATGTTGTCAAATACACAAAGTAAACAAACTAGGAGAAAATAGAGGCTGCGTCTACACTGGCATGATTTAGCACAAGTACTTTTAACGGAAAAGTTTTTCCGTTAAAAGTATTTGCGCAAGACAGCGTCTATATTGGCATGTGCCTTTGCGCAAAAGATTTGCTTTTGCGCAAAAGCATCCATGCCAGTGTAGACGCTTTCTTGCACAAGAAAGCTCCAATGGCCATTTTAGCTATCCAGCTTTCTTGGCAAGAAATTAACATTGCTGTCTACACTGGCCTCTTGCGCAAGAATACTTGCACAAGAGGGCTTATCCCTGAGTGGGAGAGTCAGAGTATTTGCGCAAGTAGCACTGATTCTGTACATTACAACGTCAGTGTTCTTGCGCAAATACTCGCGGCTATTGTAAACAGGCGGCAAGATTTTGCGCAAAAGTGGCTGCTTTTGTGCAAAATCTTGCCAATGTAGACACAGACAGAGAGAAATAGGTGTTATAACAATAGTGGATACAGAATTTTCAGACCAAAGCGTCATTCCAAGTTAATGGTGTCTCTTTAGCCTGCTATTAAGATTATGCATGTTCATCAAATATTTAAGAGAGAAAACTTAATTAGAAAATGATGGTTAAGAAATAAAAAATCAGTTCACAAATGTTTGAAATCCCGGAGATTGAGTTACAGTTACATTTAAAACCAAAGTGGAAATGCAGAGTTAAGGAATATCAGACAAAACTTTACTCTGTGTTGTATCCTTACCCACCCTATATCCACAGACAGGGTAACCGGATGTTGACACATTATAAATGTTCAACATAGACAATGCCAGCTACTTACCCCTACTGTGTCCCTACATGCTATGTTTGACATATGGACATGTTCGCTTGCTCATGAGTTGCTGACACCAAGCCCAGTGATCACTTCTCAACTTGCGAGCCCATGACCCCAGAGTAGTCATGACTACCTTCCCTGTCTTTATCTCTAGATGGGAGCGAGGAAGCAGTTCCTCCCAATGTTTTTAAATATAAGAACCGTCATGCTGAGTCAGACCAATGGTCTATCTAGCCCAGTATCTTCTCTTCTGACAGTGGCTAGTGCCAGGTGCTTCTGAGGGAATGAATACAAAAAGGCAATTACCTAGTGATCCATCCTCTGATATCCACTCCCAGTATCTGGCAAACAGAGGCTAGGGACTCCCAGAGCATGAGCTTGCATCATTGACAATCTTGATTAATAGCCATTGATGGATCTCTCCTTCATTAGCTAATCTAGTTCTTTTTAAAATTCTGTAGTAGTTTTGGCCTATACAAGATTGACAGTGTATTGTGAAGAAGTACTTCTTTTAGTTTGTTTCAAACCTGCTGCTTATTAATTTCATTGTGAAACTCCTGGTTCTCGTGTTAGGTGAAGGAGTGAATAACACTTCATTACTTAGTTTCTCTACACCAATCAAGATTTTATAGGCCTGTATCACATCTCCTCTTATTATCTTTTCTTCAAAGCTGAAAAGTCCCAATCTCTTTTCATATAGAAGCTGTTCCATACACCTAATCTTTTTTTTGTCCTTCTCTGTACCTTTTCCAATTCTAATACAGGTTGAACCTTTGTGGTCCAGGACTCTCTGGTCTAGCAATATCCATGGTCCGGAAGAACTATGAATGTTGCTGGACTAAAGAGCCCCTGCACAGAGGTTGCTGGCAGCTTGGAGCAGAGCCAGCCGGTGGGGCCAGCGGGAGTAGAGTTCACATATGGCGGAGCTGGAAATCCGGCAGAGCCTCTTCCCTGGTCCAGAAAACTCCCTTGTCCGGGACCAGTCAGGACCCAAGGGAGCCAGACCAGGGAGGTCCAACCTTTATATCTTTTTTCTGAAGTCATTCTTGATAGACTTTGGAGCATCAAGATCCTTGTATTCTGAGTTATGTCGGTAGAAGTTGAGTGACTCAGGGCTGAATCTAACCTACCTTGTCCTTTTTCTCTCCTAACAAATGCTTTAGTTTTGGTACAGTTAGATTAGGACTCTGATGAAAACTAACCTCATCCTCACTGTCCATAATGTGAGATTATATATAGTGCCAGCTCTATACAACACTTGGATTATTCCTAACCACTCAGGCCCTGATCATGCAAACACTTCCACAAAATGTTTAATTCTCCGATCTCAAGCACTGATTAGTGATCTGCAGCGAAAAGGAGTACCTATTATAGCCCCGGGGCAGAGCTTTTAACTCACTGTCATCTGTAGCAGCTCATGCTTGTAACTCTGGAAGCCTGAAGTTCTGTCCCCCAGGGTCAGCCAAGATAGTAGCCAACACTATCTTTTGAATCCAGACCTTCCTGAATATGTAGAATAAAACATATTATACGTTTTGCTCCTCTTTGTTTTATGCAAATGACAGAAATATGCATATCTCAGTACTTTTTGCCCAACAAACAATTCTGTTGCATTTTGTTCCATCAACCAGAGCCCAAGGTACATCAGAATTAATGGAGGTTGTTCATAACTGTGAAATGTTTGTAACTCTGAACAACACATTATGGTTGTTCTTTTAAAATTTTACAATTGAACATTGAATTGATGCAACTTTGAAACTTTGCTATGCAGAAGAAATACATCCTAATTTAAACGAAACAAGCACAAAAACTATTTCCTTACTTTTTCAAATCTTTTTTTTATTCCCCTCCCCTTTTTTTAGTGGTTTGTTTAACTCAGTACTGTACAGTATTTGCTTATGTGTGGTATTTCTCTGTGTTGGTGGCATGCTTCTGGTTCCAAATGGGGTGTATGGTTGATTAGTCAGTTCAAAAATCTGGTGTTTATAACTCTAAGGTTCTGTTGTGTAAGGGAAGGATATTAGGGTTGCTGGGAGTCCTAAAATGGAGGTAAATAGAAGGTTGACACACAGGTAGCTTGTGGTAGGGATGGAAGAATGCAAGCACCTGGTTTTGTGCTGCGAGCTTAGCCCACAGAAGCAAGAAAGTGCACTACCCTCTAGTTATGCGTAAGTTTAACACACATGAAGATTTTCCTATTCATATACTCTCTCACTCAATTTCATCAGGACATTCATAGAAATAACTATTGGAAATGACTCAAGGACCATTTTCACATAAAACTACAACAACTGATTGATTCTGTGTGTATGAAAGTATGTTTCTGGTCTACTTGAGTTAATTTGTATCAGATATTTGATACTATGTGTGGTATAGGCCACAAGAGTTTTAAGGAGATGGAAATAATTCATAGTGACAGACACCATCTTATGTCTGCACAGGAAACATTCTATCCTTTACACTAGGCCCACTTGATACAGCTGATCCACCTCAGCAGAGCAGACCACAAACACTCATGTTTTCAGATGTATTTACAGATGATACTAGCACAAAAAATAGCCCATAAGATTGCTGATATATCAGATAATAAATACACGTTTTCATGAGTAAAAACGGATCCTTGTGCCAAATACAAAGAGCATGTATATAAATGTCATCACTAGAACTTATAAATTGTGGCTATTACATTAACTGAGACACAAACAAGGGATCTGAAAGTTTACACGGTTAACTGATGAGCCTGGGTTCATCAGTTAACATGCACAGCTACACGCAGCCTTCCCCCCCCCCCACATGTGTAACCATATAACCGCTGTTTTTTTCAGCTGTTACATGATTACATAATTCACTGCATTTTAACATTTCTAACACAAACTATTGCAATAAATTAACTTCTAACAGAATTAAAATCTATTCTTTGGATTGCAATGAAAACTAGCTTTATAACACCCCATTCTCTTACACTCTTGAGTCTGAGTAAGTACTGCAGGATTGGGTCCTTTCTAGAAAATATATTTTAACTCTGCTCCCATGTTGCTGTGAAGATAACCAGTCTGGTACATTTCATTGTTATTGTAAACAAGTATTCTTCCCATTTCTTCAGTATATAAATGTTGAGCACTAGTGCACTCTGCATGGGAACCTGAGCTTTAAAATACAGTGGGAACTAGTTCACCTCACTAATTTGCAAGCCTGATCATTCTGAGATCTTTACTGGGAAATAAGAGTGGATGTTTCTGTGACGGTTTGGATCACAGAAGTTCCCTGGGGATTGTCACCTGGTGAGCTGATCAAGCCACTGAACCTGCCTTCCTGTCATCTGGGGCTTTCCACCATCCTATCCTGGTGGGCCAGAAGCTCTGGTCTCCCCCAGCCAAGATACAGAGTTGGGGTTACTGTCCTCCTACAGAGCTACACAGACATTTAACCAGCTCATCTCTTAGAGGACCCAGCTATAAGGCTACTGATAGCATCCAGGTAACCAATCCCCAAAAGACACCAAAACACCAAATAAATCCATCTTACACTGTGTAAAAATTGTTTTAAAAAGAAAGCTCATGAAAATGTTTGTTCCCTTTAACAATGAAAGAGAGAGATGCACAGTGGTTGCTTCCCTCATACGTAACAATTATTTACACTGGTCTTTATAACAAACAAAAATGTTTTTATTAAATATAAAAAGTAGGATTTAAGTGATTGCAAGTAAAAACACAGATCAAAGTAAGTTACTAAGTTAAAATAAACAAAAGAGGGCAGCTAATTCTAATGAACTAAGAAATACACATTCTTACCCTAAACAGTTGTTCTTATCTGCAGGGCCAGCTGACTGGGGGAGGGACAAAACGTGCAGTTGCCCTGGGGCCTGGTGATTCAAAGGGGCCCAGGACTTCCAGCTGCTATCACTGCCACAGTAGTAGCTGCCAGAACCCCAGGCTCTTTAAATCGTGGCTGGAGCGCCGGGCTGAGGGGCATGATCTAGGAAGTGCTGAGGGCTGGCTGCCTCCAGTCCCGCTCCTTCTGACCTAGGCTGTGTCTCTTCCAAGAATGCAGAGCCACTTCATTCCTATATTGCCTGGAAGCTGTCAGCTCTCCTGGCCTCAGGCCAGAGTTGATCTTTTTTTTTACCTGGGCTAAGAACACTCTTTTACCTGGGCTAAGAACACTCTTTTGCTACAGTCTTTCCAGGTCTCTTCATATATATCCTCTTACAGAGGGCAAGGCAGTTTCAAAGGCCAACTGAAGACAAAGGATAGATTGCTTTCCATTCCTTAAATAGACTCCACCACTACCACCCACCACCAGGACTAGATTCAAGATGGATTCCAGGGCCATGTGGAATGATCACATGTGTTTCTAGAACCAACCACAGTTTGGGTTTTCAGGACAAACAAGACCATTCACAATAGGGATGTAAAATTTAGGTGGTTAACTGGTTAAACAGTATGTTTAACCAATTAAAGGTGAGTGTGGAGAGAAGCTCCCCGCTGTGAACAAGGCCAGTGGTGAACCTCACAGGGCTGGAGCATCCCCCTCCCTCTGGCCATCAGGGAGCTGCTCCAGATCCTATTGGTTAACTGGAACAGGTAAGCCTCACCCATTAAGGTTAACCATTCACATCCCTAATTCACAGCTTCTTGGTTCGAGTACTGAGCCATTAAGTTCCTAAACTATCACTAATGACCTTCATTAGCACATTTAGATTTAAAAACAGAGTTACGCTTCATATTTCTAACTTAACATACAAGAATGTTACATGCACAAACAGGATAGACTCACTCAGCAAATTGTAACTTTAAAAATATGGTACATGAGATATTAGCATAAAACTTTTGAGTTATGCATGTTCATATTCATAAGCCAGTTTTCATAAAGCATGCGGGGTGTGACAGCTTCATTATTAAAGCTTCTGTCTGAAGTAAATTACAGCAGGGTTTTAAAGTTGGGTCGCAGGCCTGTCCAGGTAAGCTCCTGGCAGGCCGCAAGAGGCTTTGTTTATCTAAGTCCATAGGCACTAGGGATGTTATATTTAAATTAATCAACTAGAATTTCCGTCGACTACTCAATTAGTCGATAAGGGGGCACTCACTATCCCGTTGTGCCTCTGCCTTTGAAATGTAAAAGTCACCTGCTCCTGTGCCTCAGCTCTCGTACATTTCAAAGGGAGAGGCACAACAGTAGGGACATCACTGCCTCCCCTGCCCCCATGGAGATGGTGCAGGGGGGAACTGGCTTTTAAGATGGCCCTCCCCAGCACCGGCTCCTGCTTCCCCACCAGTCGCTTACATCCCTATTAGGCAGTGAGTCTCGCAGCTTCCATTTGACTAGAAATAGGCTCTGTGCATATGGACACTTAGACACTTTGTTTATCTCACGGCCCATCAACGGCCCATGACCTAACTTTGAAACCTCCTGGATTACAGAACATTGGCTTGTATTTTATTGTGTATTGGTGTATATAATTAGCACTAAGCAATGCTTGTTAGAGCAATAAACAACAGTACATTTTGCAATGCAGGATCATTGATCTCTTCCATTGTGTTTGTTTTCATGGTAAGTCACAAAAATCAGTAACCACCACAAGTCACTTGTGCAAACTCAGCAGTTTGTATTATGTGCATATGTGTTTTCTCTCCCCTTGTAACAGTTGCATGTACGTAGACCATATTCTAGCACTAGGCTGACCCTGTGAAGTTAAAGGGAACTGAAACCTTGTGTGGGTGTTCTCATTCAGAGCTGGTTTCAGTAGCTTAATACTCTTTAGGATTCAATTTATACCTATCTCATAGAGCTGGAAGGGACCTTGAGAGGTCATTGAGTCTAGTCCCCTGCCCTCACAGCAGGACCAAGTACCATCCCTGAAAGATTTGCCCCAGATCCCTAAATGGCCCCCTCAAGGGTTGAGCTTTCAGCCCTGAGTTTAGGAGGCCAGTGCTCAAACCACTGAGCTATCCTTCTTCCAGCATTAGCTTTATAATAATACAGTAAACTTCTGATAATCTGGCACCTTTGGGACCCAGGGAATGCCAGATTATCGAATATGCTGGAGTATCAGGAGGTACTCCAGAAGGGGGGCTGTGAGGGGTCTGGGGGGAGAGGGCTCAGTGGGGAACAGCGCGGCGTGGGGCAAGCCCTCCGCCGTTTTGCAGGGAGGTGGGTGAAGCCCCACGCAGCTGCCGGCGACAGGCCAGCTGGGGCTGCAGGTATCAGCGGTGACTTGGGGAAGCGGCGGGGCAGAGCAGCTGGGGTGCTGCCGGGTTGGTCCCGCAGCGCCACTCCTCACCCCACTTCTTGGCGCCCAGCAGCACCCCAATATTATCTTTACCAATATTATCTATTTTGAAAATCAGAGTAAAATAGCTAACACACAATTTTTCCTTTTTCCCCCAAAGAAAACACCACAACAACCAAGTTCTCCCCATCTAGTCCAAAATCTTCAACGCCAGGTAAGCCTCTGGTTGAGGGAAAAACAGGTCCTGCGACTTCTACAAGAATTTCCTAAGACAAAAAAGAACATTAGAGATTCCAGATGTACTAGATAATTAGTATAATGCAGCCAACCCCCGCTTCTTTCATGGATCCTGGAGCAGCAGCATGCAGAGTACTGAGAAAATACAGTGGGGTGGAAAAATTAGGAAGAGGAATAAAATATGAAAACGTGATCATTTAAAGAAGTGGTTCTTAACTTTAATACATCCTGCACCCCTTTGGTTCTCAAAATATGTTCTCGCTTATTAAATATTAAATTATTTAATTTAATTATTTATTTCATTTAATTTTATGTAATTAAATATTAAATTAACATATGTTCAACTTATTAAAAATTGTTGAAGTAGGTCAGTTTTAAACCTAAGATATATCATGAAAATATGGCACGTCTTGCACCCCTAGAAAGGGCATCTTGCACCCCCAGGTGTGCATGCACCCCCGGTTAAGAACCACTGATTTAAAGCAAGGTGTCTATAGCTACAGACTTCCCATAGTGCACAATTAAAAGGAAAATGCAAACATACAATTGGCAGGGTCATTCACATTGGCTGATGAGGGAAGGCATCCCCTCTTAATGAAGGTATGGGTGAAAATAATTAGTTCCCAATTTCAATTTGATTTTTAAATTGAAAATAAAATGGAATAGTGGCTCTGTTCCAGGTATTGTGCAGCTATGGCTGGATCTCCAAGAGAACATTAAAGGCTACATGTTGTCTATAGGCACAGCCCCGAGCAATGGGTGGTAGGGTAGATTGATTTAAATCAATGATTTAATTACTGATTTTAATTATTTGTACTTTTGTTTTCTGAACAAAGGTTGATTCTCATTATTCGGTGACCATGAATACATGTTGATTTACAAATAAATATATTCTACTAAATGTGGTGCTTCTTTTTGCTAACCGGGAAGATACACTGTATCTGCATGTATTTAGTTAAGCAGTTATATAGCTTATCTTACATTTATTCAGATTCTTAATTTTTACATTTTTAATACATAAAAATTGTGAATGATTAATTTTTATTTACTAGATTAATTTTTTACTTGTGATTGTGTCTGGCTATTTGAATGGAAACTCAAATTCAGTTAAATATATACAGGTGCATTTTAATTTTATTTAATAAAATTATCTTAAGTGCTGGCAGCATAAGGAAAAAATTCAAAACATGTTTTGCATTTAATACAAATTAATTTATTAAATAAAATATTATCTGAGGCTAATTAATTGATAGGATTGTTCTTGCGCAAGAACACTGACGTTCTAATGTGTGAAATCCGTGCTTCTTGCGCAAGAACTATGATGCTCCCACTCAGGAAAAAGCCCTCTTGCGCAACTGTTCTTGCACAAGAGGCCAGTGTAGACAGGCAACAAGAATTTCTTGCTCAAGAAAGCCAGACGGCTAAAATGGCCATTGGAGCTTTCTTGCACAAGAGAGCGTCTATACTGGCACAGATACTTTTGCGCAAAAGCACATCTCTTGCACAAAAGCACATGCCACTGTAGATGCTCTCTTGTGCAAATACTTTAATGCAAAAACTCTTGCGTTAAAAGTATTTGCGCAAAATCTTGCCAGTGTAGACGTAGCCTATAGGTGGCAAACAGAATGCATGGAAGTCATTGTTATGAAAATTGCCCAGCAAACTGTGTGTGTACATGCTTCCTTATGTGTAATTTGCTTAATATGTTTTTAAATGTTAATCTACTAAATGCTGTGTGTGGAGCTGTTATGGAATCATGTGAAAGGGAGAGGTTTAGAGTTAGAGATTACAAACTGTAGGGAACTCAAGACCTTTTAAGAAAGTCATGCTTGCTTCTCTTAGCAAGGAACAATCAGTTTCACATACAGAATGGAAAGCAATTGTCTAGGAAGGAGTACTGCAGAAAGGGATCTAGGGGTCATAGTGGACCACAAGCTAAAAATGAGTCAACAGTGTGACACTGTTGCAAAAAAAGCAAGCATGATTCTACGATGCATTAAAAGGGGTGTTGTGAGCAAGACACATGAAGTCATTCTTCTGCTCTACTCTGCACTGATTAGGCCTCAGTTGGAGAATTGTGTTCAGTTCTGGGCACCACGTTTCAAGAAAGATGTGGAGAAATTTGAGAAGATCCAGAGAAGAGCAATAAGAATGATTAAAGGTCTAGAGAACATGAACTATGAGGGAAGACTGAAATAATTGGGCTTGTTTAGTTTGGAAAAGAGAAGACTGAGAGGGTATGTGATAGCGGTTTTCAAGTACAGGCAGTCCCCGACTTACGCGGATCCAACTTACGTCGGATCCGCACTTACGAACGGGGCTTTCTCGCCCCGGAGCTCACAGGCAGCGGTCCGCCACCTCGACCTCCGGGGCGAGAAAAGCTGCTTCCGGTGCCCCTGGTCTGCTGGGGACCGTCTCCAGCAGACCAAGGGCACCGGGAGCAAAGCCGCAGCCCCAGTGGGTTTGCTCGCGGTGTCCCTGGTCTGCTGGAGACGGTCCCCAGCAGACCAGGGGCACCGCGAGATAACAAAGCCAGAGCAAAGCCTCATAAGCACGGGACCCCGCCGCGGCTGCGGCTTTGCTCGCGGTGCCCCTGGTCTCCTGGGGACCGTCTCCAGCAGACCAGAGACACCGGGAGCAAAGCCGCAGCCACAGCGGGTCCGCGCCAGAGCAAAGCCTCAGAGGCGCGGCACCCCGCCGCTGCGGCTTTGTTCCCCGTGTCCCTGGTCTGCTGGGGGGGGGGCACAACTAGTGTGCTCCCCCCCCCCCCCCCAGCAGACCAGGCTTTTGTTGTGGACCCTGTGGCAGAGCAGCTGGGGCACTGCCGGTTGGTCCCGCGGCGCCGCTCTCGGTGCTACTGAACCAACCCGGCAGCACCCCAGCTGCTTTGCCCCAGGCGTCCTGATTCAGCCGCTGCTGGTCTGTTTCAGCAGCGGCTGAATCAGGACGCCTGGGGCAGAGCAGCTGGGGTGCTGCTGGGTTCGTCCAGTAGCGCCGAGGAGCTGCGCTACTGGAGCAACCCAGCAGCACCCCAGCTGCTCTGCCCCAGGCGTCCCCAAGTCAGCCGCTGCTGAAACTGACCAGTGCTGACTACAGGAAGCCCGAGGCAGAGTTGCTCTGCCCCGGGCTTCCTGGAATCAGCCGCTGATCAGTTTCAGCAGCAGCTGACTTGGGGACTTGGGGTTCTTAAGTTGAATCTGTATGTAAGTCAGAACTGGCGGTCAGTTTCAGCAGCTGCTGAATCTGGACGCCAGTTCCGACTTACACACAGATTCAACTTAAGAACAAACCTACAGTCCCTATCTTGTACGTAACCCGGGGACTGCCTGTACCTAAAAGAGTGTCACAAGGAGGAGGGAGAAAAATTGTTCTCCTTGGCCTCTGAGGACAAGAAGCAATGGGCTTAAACTGCAGCAAGGAAGGTTTAGGTTGGACATTAGGAAAAACTTCCTAACTGTCAGGGTGGTTAAACACTGGAATAAATTGCCCAGGGAGGTTGTGAAGTCTCCATCTCTGGAGATATTTAAGAGCAGGCTGGATAGACATCTATCAGGGATGGTCTAGACAATGTTTGGTTCTGCCGTGAGGGCAGGCACTGGACTCGATGACCTCTCGAGGTCCCTTCCAGTTCTAGTGTTCTGTGATTCTCTGTTCTGCTCCTAATACCTCCAAACATTCCTCTCCCTCTTTGCCCCCAGGCAGCTCTTTTCAGTATGCTATCTCTTCAATCATTATGGAAAGAAGTGGAGGGCAGTAGTTGTGTAGCACCAGCAATGTGAGGAAAGAGAAAGAACATAGGGCAGCCACAACTTCCTTAAATGAGGAGAGGAACACAGAACAATTCTGATGGAGGAAAAAGTGGGGAATGAACCAGTAGCCTCAAATCTGGGTGAGGAGTTACAGCCCTACAAAGATATAAATACTGAAGAGCAGAGACACCCCAATAAGGGTGGACGGGGCAAAGGGGAATAGCATGGAGAGAACAGGAAAACTGAAAAGAGAGAAGGGATAAGAAAAGCGTGTTAGGAGAGTGCAAAAGAAAAACTGAAAGAATAGGATTGTCTTTCTATCCTAGTCAGCTAGTCAACTAACTGATAAGCAGGAGATTATCTGTTAGCACTGTCGACCAGTCGCATTCCCCCTTCCTCCCTCGCCTCTCTGCATTAGAAGGGGTAGGGGAGCCGGCGCACGAAGATGCTGGCTCATTCCCTGGTCCCAGGTCACTCATTACACAGGATAGACCTCCCCACACTTCCCCTCTGCCACTCTGCATTATAAGGGACAAGGGAGAGGGCATACGAAGATGCTGGCTCAGTCTCTGGGTCAGCATCTTTGCGCGCCAACTCCCCTGTCCCTTGTCATACGGAGCAGCAGCAAGGAAGGAAGTGGTTATGCTGTGCGATGAGCGACCAGGGACTGAGCCAGCATCTTCACAGGCAGGCTCCTCTGTCCCTTGTAATGCAGAGCGGCAGTGGGGGAGGTTATGCTGGGACCAGGCACAACCCAGACTAAGAACTGTAATTGCCTACCCTTATCGACTAATTGAGTAGTCAATTAAAAAAATCTATCAACTACTCAATTAGGAAAGTAACCGCATTTTAACATCCTTACTTTCTATTCTGCTTTAGTATGGCACCTGGCACGGTGAAGTGCTGGTCTGTTACTAGGGCTCCTAGATGTTCCAGGAATACAAACAATAAATAATTTTTAAAAATGAGATATGGAAGTTAAGGAGAAAATGGAGATGTAAAACCTAATCTGCATCCTTGCAAACCTTCCCAATATAGATGCCCCCTCTGCTGTTGAAAAAGTGATTTTTCCCAGTATAAGTTCCCCTGTATCAGTTCCCTGAGCTAAATAAACTCAATAAATAACCTTACAATCTTACACTAGTATAACTGTTTACACAAGGGTTTGCCAATATAGAAATGTCATTAAAAAGCACACCTCTAACTGACATTACTATTTTTACTGTAGACTTGGCCTAAAACAAATTCAGAAGCAGGAGAGGAGAGAATGTGCTAGGGGCAGTGAAAGATAACAAAGCCAAAATACGTAAAAGCTAAACTAGAATAAAAAGGGGAAAATTCAAAATGCCAGAGTCCAGACGTGGGCAGTCAGAGCGCTAGCAGATGCAGCAGCTGCAACAGAGCACAATGTGAAGGGGAGTAAGAAGAGGCAATTAGTAGAAAGGCAGGTGAGCAGGACTCCAACCTATCAAGGGTGGGGATCATGGGACTTAAAGAATGTGGCCCTGATCTTACTGAAAGGGAAATAAATCAATGGCAAAACTGTCATTGCCTGTAGTAGAACAAGACCCACCCATTGTGTGACTCTGCTTTCTGCTCTGACCCCAGTCCTGGCCAGCAGTTGGATATCCTAAAAAAAGGGTGTGCATAACATTGGGAGTTGCTTCTTCAATTGCAGTACATTATGCTTACACAAAAATGGCTTGTTTTTAAAGCTAGAGAACTTAATTCTTTCACCATTTTCTTTTTTCTTGAAGGGCCTGCATCCAGTACAGCCACAAGCATGCATTCCATTTCAAATACTTCAGTACACAGTAAGTATGATAACCCTTTTCCTTCTGGCACTATATAGGCAAGCACAAAAAATATCCAAACATTAAAATCAGACAACATTCCATAGACCATGATTGAAACACTTCATTTTATGGGGACGTTAACAGAATGGCACAATTAAGAGACCACTCAAGATTTTAACTTTATAGGTCAAATTAAAGGTGACACTATTCCAGTTAACTTGCTGGCCATGAGCACCCCAATGCGATAAGCTGAGAAAAATCAAGAAAGAAAAATCTAAAGCTCCTTGATTAATTTTCTTGGTTGTTCTGAACTTTAGCAAACACATTCCATTTTAGTGCAGAAGGACAGTGAATAAGCTGCTGTGCAAACAGCGAATATATGTTTCAGTTTTCCTACTCTGCAGTAGTCTGTGAATGTAACCAACAGGTGGGAATCCACGTGTCTTGGGGGAGGGAAAGAAAGATATGTTTCTGTTTGGATGAGGCTCCGAGGTAGCTGCGCCATGGAAACATGTTCTGTCTCCATGGAGCCTATAATCACAAAACCCTGCAGTTCAAGCAAGATATTTGCAATAAGAACAAGTCACTCTATTAAAGGTATGCCACCAGCTTTCATCCTCCATTCATTGAGGGAAGAACCTTAATGCATAGAGGTCCCCCAATCCTTATTTATAATACAAGTTATTCAGACTTTAATGATCTACCATTTGAGGGAGCAAGCAGGATCATAACGCCAGGTGTCTTACAGTAAAAGAAGTCAATGTGTGTAATTAATGGGTGGGAACTGTAGACATAGAACCTTGTAAAACTCTGCCCTGCTACCCTAGACACCTACCCCATATTTAGCAGGGCTGAAGGTATGAATTTTCAATGTAATTTTTATTCTGCTACTAAAACAAATTATCCATCTCCTTTGTCCTGCAATATTCCAGCCTTGGTTTTGCTGCAACATGAAAATATTAAAAGGGAACAAATCATGGCAGGAGAACTGAGAAACCCAAAATCATTTTCTGTGGGAGCTTGGCATAGGCTTGTTTCACATGTTAGTAAAGGGTTGGATGAGAGTTTACATATCATACCACTTCCCAGCATGTGTTGATTAAGCATTAGAAAATAATCTCTTTTGTGGCCCTCTGAAATCTTACACTTAAAAGAGGAAGGAGAAGGAAGTCTAGTTTCTTCCCCATGTGTCTATTTTTGTCATTTATTATTTGCTTTACTATCGCAAATAGAATACCACTTATTTATTATTTGGATTCTGCTAGCATCTAGGGCAGGAGTGGGGAACCTTAGGCCGAGTGGCTGATGCGGCCCCCGGCTTGCCTGGGTCTGGCCTCTGAGGCTCAGCACTGGGGAGCCCGCACTGGCTCTCCAGCCCCCCCTTACACCTACCCACAGGGCTGGAGCACACAAACTCTACTAGCCTGGCCCCTCAGGCTCTGGTGTGCAAAGAGTATGTGGGGAGTGTCTTTCTCCTTCTCAGTCACTGGCTTTTCACTTTGCTTCTCACTTGTATGCAGCCCCTAACTGATTTTTCTATGGGTCAGTGGCTCCCAACCCAAAAAAGATTCCTCACCCCAATGTAGGGGCTCCAGCCATGGTCCAGGATCTCTTTGCAAGCTAGGTGCTGTACAAACATGGAACAAAAAAGCAGTCTCTGCCTCAAAGAGCTCTATAAATGAAGGAGTTGTTTTCTTTGGTAAGAGCTATGTCTATGTCAGTTAATAAGTACCCAGTACTCCTATTTCTTTGGGTGTTGGTGATTACCAAGTAGCCCTGAGACCTGTAGCAGTGAAGGAGGTGAGCAGTGGGCTGTGAACATTCTCACTTGGCTCAGTCCTAGATGTTCTTGTTGGATCTTGAATATTGTGCTGCAGCATGAGGTGATTCATACAGATGAAATGCCATCTGTACTTTCCGCAGCCATTATTAGCATTTTGACTTAAGGATTCAGTAGTGGATACGAAGAAAAGGAGAACAGGATGTAATCTTACCAAAGTTGGGTTGCCTTCGGTAATGATAGAAATGGTGCACATTTTAATTTCATTGTTTGCAGAATCTCTGCTCAGGCATACAAGCATAGGCATGAATGAAAAAGAACAGAGAGGTTAGTATCTTAGTTACCTTATCCGTAGTAGAGGTTGATATCAGATTGGAAACCATTGTCACGCACGTTTTTAGTTTAGATTGTGTGTACTCTCTCAAGATGGTTCTTAAATCCAGGTAGCCTGAAGATAAATCCAGGTAGCTTTATTATTATTTTATTATTAATTTTATATTATTTGTATTGTGGTAGAGCCAAAGTCCCATTGTGCTAAGCACTGTACAGATCTAATAAAAAGACTGTTTCTGCCCAAACAACTTACAATCTAAGTAAACTCGCTCACCCCCATTTGAAACACATTTGTAGATTTTAAGGACAGAGGGAACCATTGTTATCCTCTTGTTCAGGGCTACTGTACTTTGGAAGCCCCGGGGACCACAACGGTACTTACAGCACAACTTAAATGTAGTTGCATATACATGCAAATATATATGCAAATATATGCAAATAGTTTCTTTCACAGTTACAGGCATAAATACAAAGATTAAGCCTTAAGCCGTGGTGCCGGACCCAAATGTGGTCAGTGTGAGCCAGTCAGCACCTCTCAGGCTCTGCCCACAAGGCTAAGCAGCCAGCACTCTCCACAATGCCCCAGCACTCCCAGCACCTTCTCCGTGGGGGCTAGAAACACCGACACTCTGTACCCATCTGTTCCAGCCAGCCCGTCCACTTGTGTCTTTCGGTGCTCACCCTGCCAGGGAGACACCTCATCGTTGTGGAGTATGTTCTCAGTGGAGGCCATGTTCAAAGGATCCCACCCACAGGCTGCATGTTGAGCCACACATAAACCCAAACTGCAACGTGGGCTGCAAACAAATGGGCCCTGCTCTAGTCTGACCTCTTGCACGTCATAGGTCATAGAACTTTCCTGAATTGGTGATTCAACTCCAAATTTTGTCATTTAATTTTTCACTAGACTAAGGCTTTTACAGTGTTGGTGAGAAAATTCTCAACTTGCTAGCAGTGAGTAGAAGAACCCTGTTTCCTTCAGAGAAAATGGGATTTGTTTTGTTTTATGAATCAGTCACAATGATAATTATTGAGTATGTCATACTGTGGTGCTTAAAAATTATAGATGCATTTGGACGTATCACTAGGTCTTTTTTACACTATGGTAAGTCGGAATATGCATTACAAATTAGTTATTCAGAACTGAGGTGTTCTTTATGCATTCTGACTATTTGACTGAAAGTGTCCATCTTTAAACATGGGTAATCTATCCTGCATAAGAACTGAGATTCATTTTTTAAAAACAAAACAAAAGCATGCAATATTAAACTGCATCATTAGTTGTTTTCCTTTATGTAATAAATATGAAATAATGCAATCTAGGTATGTTTAGCATTATGAGTGACAAGTACAGCTGGTCTTTTACGGAGAAATTAATATATGAAGTGGAAAGATAAAAGGACAGATGTCTGTCTTCTATTGTTACCAGATGTTCTTTCATCTAGGATTGGCTGGTAAAATATTATGGATAAGACTTTCTTTACGGGTAAGGCACAGAAGAGAAGCTGACTCTCATTGACTTACACTGTTTCCCCTTTGTGCCTGTGAAAACTTTGCACTTCATGTATGGAAATTATTGAAACTAAATAAATGGCAAGAGGACAGTTTACAGAAAATATACCTCTTTTCTGCAAAGAAACAGATTACTGAGTCTTGGTACAATGAGAAAATAAAGATAATTCAGCAATGGGACTGAGAGTGCAAACATGCTGAGGAACGTTATCAAAATGCCTTTAAATAAGCACAGATTTTTTTGTATATTGTGGTTCAGGGTGTCTGCTCATGGCCTAGAAACCACAGCTGTGTAATTTTATTTATATATAGACACACACACACATTGAACCACAGAGATAATATATATTACTACAGTGTCAGTTTGGCATGTTTGGAAGTTATATGCTTTAAAAAAAATTAAAAACCTATTACTTGAAACCTTTTTGCTGTTTTGCTTGTTTTTGAATAGACTCCTGTTCTGGTTTTTACCTTTGGAATTAGAATAGCAACTGTCATTGATGTATGATATAACTCTGCATGTCTGAAGATCAAGGATGTCTGAAACCTTCATGTAACAGAGAGTCAGTTAGGAGGCACTGTTCCAGTTCAACCCCAGAATTCAGTGAAGATGATGTCATTTTCTTGAAAAGTGGCTACCTGGTGTCTTCAAAGAAAGGCTCTCTATATGTCCGGCCAGCATCATCTTCACTCTCCCCAGGGTTCAAAAGTGCAGCCTGTGTATCATATAGGAGGCATAGCCAGAGTGGAGTTGTTGAGATGACACATGGTGGGGAGAGGATTATTTGTGGGTATTGAACAAAAATCAGCATCTGTGAGGAATTTTCTTCCTTTAGCACTTGAACCAAAGTCTCTCAGTCAGTGGGAGTCCTTCCAGTAAGCGTTGGAACGGGACATTAGGACACATCCACAGCTCCAGTTTCTGTTAATGGGACTTGCACAAAGATATCAAGTGTAAATTATAAACTAGTGTTTCACCATGGATTAATTATGTAGCAAAAGGAGCTGCAGCCAGGCAGTCTGCCATCTTCAAGTCAAAACAAGGTGTAAGCAATAGATAGCTGCATTTTAATGCCATAATACTTGATTCTTATATCTAAGGATTCAAATACTTGTATTTATTGATTTTCTTTTTCTTCCTTTTAGATAGTAATGGGTCTCTCACAACTACATTGGGTGAGTTTAACTTAAATTGTCTGATAACCCTTTTAATTGTGCTTTAAAACTTTTTTTAACGATGCAGTCAAATTCTTAATCTTAACTAAATTTGCTATTAAAACCTACAGTTGATCTGGCTAGTGTTCATATATTGTACATTTTAAATGATATTTGATTGGTTTAACCACTTCCTGTTTTAGATTAGTCTGTGAAATACAGTCTATTGCATATGGTTCCACGACTGGATTCGTTCTCTTAGAGGAGAAAGAGCATATGGTATTGCTAAAAAGGCTGCAAGTTGAGTATGCTACAATCTAGATTGGTCTCTAGTGTCTGTATGTGTCTCCTTCAGTTGCTCATGATTCCTTATTTTAAGGAATATAGACATAAGCATAAGGAACATAGTTAAGATTTAGATTTCAACTTCACTATTGCATTTTTGTGACATTTGAGTATTTGATTTATCAAACTGAGTGTGCTATCAGTAACACCTGATGGTTGCACAGAATTTTGTCATTTTTATGTCTGAATAACTGCCATCAGTAATATGTTCCATTTCTGTTTTCTCTGTGGTTAAAAGTACGGTGAACTTCATTAGCTGACATGCATTAGTATAAGAAAACAGTCCTTTACATTGATTTTTTGTATTCCAGATTACTTCAAAACACTTTTCAAACACAAGATATGACCACTATTTATGGGTGCTTGGGAACAGTAGGTCATGTGCAGCAAAATATTGTAGCCAGTCATAACTTTGGGGGGAACTTAAACAAAATGTAGATAGCCACAATGAAAATTATTGAAGACTATATTCCCATATCAATTGTCACTGACCACAGGTTGCTACATCTCATTTACAAGGCAGTGACTGGTAGCACAGTATCCCTATCACTGGGTTAGGGCATTGGGTCAGTATTCCTTCAGTAGGAAGCCAGACTGAATTTGCTGCAGTGTATTATGTCGGAAGGATTATAGGCTCTTCTTGGAGCCTCCAACTTCAGTGGTATCCATGCACTCTTCAGACCAGTTATATAAAGACAGGTGTAATTGTTATCGGGATAATTTGGTCTGCAGACCTTCTATTATTGGTAATGATGGACTTTTATTTGACTCTGGATTTTGACTTGAGATATATGTTAAATCTGGGGCTGGATTAAGGGGGGGGCTAGCCGGGCAGCTGCCCAGGGTGTCAACCTATGGGAGAGCGCCTAATTGAAGCAGTAAGGGGCACCCGGGGGCGGGGCCGTGCATACGCCGGGTGTGCGGCTCCCCTTACCACTTCAATAAGGCGCCCCCCCATTGGATGGCACCCAGGGGCGGGGCCGCGCATGCGCCATGCGCCCGGGGGCGCTGCGCCCCTTACCATGTCAATCAGGTGCCACGTATCCGGGGTTAGGGCCGCACATGCACCACGCACCCACTGTCCGGGGCGCAAGTATAGCTTGGTCCAGCACTGGTTAAATCCTTGGCTCGGTGGTAGATTGCCTGTGTTGCCACAGGCAAGTCAATTTCCAGCCAGTGTCTTGGTTTTACATCTGTAAAATTGGAACAGTGCAAAACAGGTGTGTTATGAGGATAAATTTACAGTGTCATCTAAATATTGTGGCAGCATTTCTCAAAGTGGGCCATGGGCCCCCTTTGGGAAAGCTGCTAATGGACTGCTCTGCTTTATTTATCTAAAGGCTCTGCAGCTACAGAGCCTTGTTGCTCCCATTGGCTCCGGTTCACCATTTGCGGCCAAGGGGAGCTATAGGACGTGGCCACAGCACTTTCCATGGCTCGTCTTGGCAGGAAACAGTGAACCAGGGATAATGGGATCTGCGAGGCTCCGTGGTTGCGGATCATTTAGATAAACAAAGTGGAGCGGCCTGTTAGCAGCTTTCCCAAATTGGACCCGTGGCAAAGATATGTTCCTGTCTTTGCCACTGGCCTGCTGGATGATCTTGAGCAAGTCACTTCCCCTCTCTGTGCCTCAGTTTCCTCATCTGAATAATGGGGATAATGATATTGGTCTCATTTATAAAGTGTGTTGAGCTCTGATAAGTTCTATAGAAGAGCTAGGTATTATTTAGATAGATGCACCAAGTAGAAAGAACCAAGCTCAGCTTTCAGAGCCCAGGATGTAACATGGTATGTCCAGGATATGGGTGACAGTACAATCCAATGAATGCAAGTGTGTCTTGTCACTGATTCTTATAATCATAATACACCTCTCCCTCTCCACCCCTTCCCCTCCCCAGTAGTTGTGGATGTGTTTAAGACCTTCTCTTCAAAAAAAAAAATGCCAGCAAAATCAACTAGCGACTGAAAAGTCTGAAGGTCACAAAGATATCTATCTCATAGGGTACACACAGTAGTGGTCCTGCCAGTCCACCTACCAGCAGTACGAGCCTCATCCCACTGTAGTCCACTGTACTGCATTATAGGTAACAAAGCTCTGTGCTCAGCAGCCCTTCTGGTATCTCAACATTATTTTTTGTCAACCCTCCTCTGCAGGTTCAAGCCCTATGGCAAGGGCAGTTTTGATATTTACAGATGATTGTGCCATTTGGAGGGTTTGCATATCATTTTTAAAATGTGTTCTGTATTTTACTCAATGTGTTTTACACATGCTTCAGAGAGGAGCTGAATTTCCTAATTGCTACAAGGTAAGCATGTGAATGGAACAAAACCAGATATTTAATCTGAATGAATGTTGCCTTTGAATTGCACAAGAGATATTATGTACCATCCCATAGTATAAAAGTGATAGAAATGTAGCCGTGTTAGTCTAGTGTAACTGAAACAAAAAACGGAACTACGTAGCGCTTTAAAGACTAACAAGACTAATAAACCATCTTGTTAGTCTTTAAAGTGCTACATAGTCCTGTATTTTGTTATACAGGCAGTCCCCCGGTTACGTACAAGATAGGGACTGTAGGTTTGTTCTTAAGTTGAATCTGTATGTAAGTCGGAACTGGCGTCAGCCGCTGCTGAAACTGATCAGTTTCAACTGTGGCTGAATCTGGATGCCAGTTCTGACTTACATACAGATTCAACTTAAGAAACCCAGGCGTCCCCAAGTCAGCTGCTGCTGAAACTGATCAGCGCCTGATTCCAGGAAGCCTGGGGCAGAGCAACTCTGCCTTGGGCTTCCTGTAGTCAGCTGCTGGTCAGTTTCAGCAGCGGCTGACTTGGGGACACCTGGGGCAGAGCAGCTGGGGTGCTGCTGGGTTGCTCCAGTAGCGCGTCTCCTCGGTGCTACTGGAGCAACCCAGCAGCACCCCAGCTGCTCTGCCCCAGGCGTCCTGATTCAGCCGCTGCTGAAACTGACCAGCAGCGGCTGAATCAGGACGCCTGGGGCAGAGCAACTGGGGTGCTGCTGGGTTGGTCCCGAGCGGCGCTGCGGGACCAACCCGGCAGCCCCCAGCTGCTCTACCCCAGGGGTAGGCAAGAAAAGCCTGGTCTGCTGGGGGGGGCGGGCACTAGCTGCAACCCCCCCCCCCCCCCCCAGCAGACCAGGTTGACACGGAGCAAAGCCGCAGAGCACGCGGGCAGCGGGACAGTCCAGGCACGCCGCGGCTGTCCCACTGCTGGCGTGCTCCGAGGCTTTGCTCCCCATCTCCCTGGTTTGCTGGTCAGACCAGGGAGATGGGGAGCAAAGCCACGGAGCACACCCGCAGCGGGACAGCTCAAGCGCGCCTGGGCTGTCCCACTGCGGGTGTGCTCCAAGGCTTTGCTCCCCGTCTCCCTGCAGACCAGGGAGACCGAGAGCAAAGCTGCGGAGCACGCCCGCAGCGGGACAGCCCAGGCGTGGGCTGTCCCGCTGCGGGCGTGCTCCGCGGCTCTGCTCCTGTCCCCCTGGTCTGCTGGGGGGGGTCCAGCAAAGCCGCTGGACCCCCCCAGCAGACCAGGGACACCAGAGCAAAGCCGCCGCCTGGGCTTTGCTCGTTTGCCCAGGCGGCGGCTTTGCTCGGGTGTCCCTGGTCTGCTGGGGGGGTCCAGCGGCTTTGCTGGATCCCCACCAGCAGACCAGGGAGACCGGGAGAAGCTTTTCTCGCCCCGGAGGACACAGGTGGCGACCCGCCACCCATGAGCTCTGAGGCGAGAAAAGCCCCGTTCGTAAGTGCGGATCCGACATAAATCAGATCCGCATAAGTCGGGGACTGCCTGTAGTATAAAAGGAGAGTGATAAATAAGATGTATTATGCGGGTGGTGTAGTGTTCTCTACAGTATATGTTCTAATATTTTGATAAGTCCAGGTTTAAATGTCTCTAGGAGTGAGGTTTCTACCACTTCCCTTTTCAAGTTTTATTTCACAGTCTCATAGATCAGTACTGCAGCCTCTCAATTCTCTTTCTTGTTCTCAGCTGTGTTTGAAGCAATGTTACTCAGTCTTTGGGAGAATCTCATTCCTAAGATCAAAATATGATTTCTCAGGTTTTAAATAAAGCTTTGTTCATCATAATGCCATTCAGTAAGAGGTTATATAGTTCTAAACGGGAAAGAGTGCAAGCTGAGTGCCCATTTGTGTATGTAACTAAATTGAAATTTTTATTTTCATTTGATTCAAGAAAGCATTAGCATTACTGTACATTTGAATAAACTAACATACAAATATTCCATTTTATCTGGATGAACCTTAGATGCCATATGATTATATAAGTAATGCAAAGGTAGCCAGCTATGAATAGAGCTTTGCATATAGTAATTTGGGGAGATAAATAGAAAACTGCTTTGACCAATATTTTCTGTTTGGGAAAATTTCAGTTATACAGGTTGAACCTCTCTAGTTTCAGCACCCTCAGGACCTAATTGAACCATGGGAGGTCAGGTCAGTTTTGTCTAGCAGCATTACCAGCTCTTTCACTGTTGACTGGTCTCTTAGAAGACATTTAGGGTTAAATTAGAGCTAAATAACAGCACAAAACACTGAGAGCCAGGACTGATGGCTGTAAACAAACTTTATGGGACCATGGAAAACTTGGCCACACCCAGTAAGTGGACATCCAGACAACTAAAATCATTGTGGACTACGGATTTCGCCGGATTAGAGTGTGCTGCATTAGACAGGTTCAACCTATCTAATGTTTCAGTTTTACATTAATGTTTTCTTTTAGGATTTACATTTCTCAGTATTTTTCTACTCTTCTACCTCTGTATTCAGGATTTCATTACATCAGATACATCATATTAATCTATTCTATTTTGTATCTTTCCCTATAGTATTTTTATTCTGAACAGTTCACTGTCACTTTCTTAGGAGAGAGAGTGTTTGGTAAGAGTAGAATCAAAGTTTTTAAAAAATCATGTCAGCCAGAATTTGTGAAACAGCATTCCATTCTTTGAAATTCAGCAAGTTCATCCCTCTCTGCAGTAGCATAAATAGCTGTTCCTCATGTAGTAGTACTTAGTTTAATTTTCACCCTAATAGGGAGGACCATAAGAAATCCAGGATCTAATATGAATCTGATGGGTATTCTTTTGTGCTGTGATTTCAGATGTAATAAAAAAAGCCTTATGGATATGAGGAAGTGGTAGATATGATATTTCTTAACTTCAGTAAAACTATTGATACTGCCTCATTCGAACTTTTCATAAACAAGAGATGCAACATAGATGGAGCTACTATAAGATGGGTGCATAATTGGTTGGAAAAGAATTCCCAAAGAATAGTTATCACTGATTCACATGTGAGCTGGAAAGGTTAGCAAATGGGGTCCCACAGAGATCAATTTGATTGGGTATTTTCATGATTGATTTAGATAATGGTATTGAGAATACATTTACAAAATCTATGGACAATATCAAGCTGTGAGAGGGATTGCAAGTGCTTTGGAGGATAGGATTAATGTTCAAAATTATCTGAAAAAATTAGAGAAATGATGTGAAGTAAATAGGATGAAATTTCATAAGGACAAATGCCAGATATCCCACTTAGGAAGGGACAGTCACATGCACACACACAAAATGGGAAAGGACTTCCAAAGGAATAGAGTGGAAAGGGATCGGTGGATCACTAGCTAAATATGAGTTAACAGTTTATCACTTTTGCAAAAAAACAAACATCTTTCTGGAATGTATTAAGAGGAGTGTTGTAAGCAAGATACAATAAGTAATTTGTGCGCTCAATTCTGTGCTGAATAGGTCTTAACTGGAGTACTGTATATGGTTCTGAGTGGCATATTTCAGGAAAGATGTGGATGAATCTTTCCTGAGAGTCCAGAAAAGAGTAATAAAATTATTAAAGGCCTAGAAAACATGATCTAGGAGGAATGACAAAATAATTTGGGGAACATAACAGTTTTTAGGTACATAAAAGATTGTCACAAGTAGAAAGGAGAAAAATAGTTCTCTAGCCTCTGAGGTGAGGACTAAAAACAATGGTCTTAAATTGTAGCAAGGATGATTTAGGTAGACATTAGGAAAAAAATGTTAACTGTCAGGTTAGTTAAGCATTGTAATAAATTGCCAAGGGAGGTTATGCAATCTCCGTCATTTTAAGAGCAGATTAGACAAACATCTGTCTGGGATGGTCCAGCTCTGTGGTTCTCAGAACACAGCCTGCTTGAGGCCCAGACAGCAGACAGCTCCAGCGTCTGTGGCATCATCAGTGCTGTAACTAGAGTAGGGCATGACAGGCACCTGCCCCAGGTGAAGAGCTGGCCAAGAGGATATAAAAATGCGGTGATGCAGTATTAATCCCAACATCAGCCGCCTCGCAGGATCAGGCCCAGCGACATCAGCCCCTCCCCATCCTGGCAGCATTGGCACTAGGCTGAGGTGCTCAGCACCCCCATGCCTTCCAAGATCACGGAGTGAGTGACCCCCACTGAAGTGGGCTTCCCAACCCAAGGACCAAAATCCCAGTGCGGGTTGGATGATGGTGCAGCATTTCCAGGGGGAGGGAAGTCTGAGGAGGGTTTGGGTATATGGAGAACTGTCTCTGGTTGGAGGGCACCAAGCAGGATTCCCCATCTTTGCAAACAGTCTCTGCAGCTGTGCTCTCCAGGCCTCAGTCCAGCCAAACTACCAGCAGCCCCCCAGAAGTGAGGGTGGTAATATACTGTGCAGTGTAGCCCTTACAGTAAATTAAGTTTAATAATTAATCTTTTGATTTGTTTTGCTAATTTAAATGCTTTTGGTAGATATTTGCCAGTGTTGAAATGAAAGATTCTATATTGATTTTAATTATATTGCTGTCTTACAACACATACTAAACCCTGGTTTTTGGTGGGAGGGGGGGTTGTTTTGGTTTTTTGGTAGCTGTCCAGGTAGTGTATATATTGTGTGGATGTAACCCACACAACGTATAGAGAGCTGCATAGGTAGGTACAATGGTAAATAAGTTGAGAACCACTGGGGTAAATAATACTTAGTCTTGCCAAGAGTTCAGGGGACTAGACTAGATGACCTCTTGATGTCCCTTCCAGTCCTGTGATTCTATGAATAATTAAGATTTGTCATTTTGAAATCTTTAAGATCTCAGTCTTATAATCACTCACTCAAAGCCCTGATTCATTATAGGGATGTTAGTGGATAGTCGACTAGTGGATTACCCGATAAGCATGCATAAACTTATTGGTTAGTCGAGTGGAGTATTGACTACTCACTTCCAATAGGAGCCGGTACTGGGTGCTCCGGCAGCAGCCCCTGTCCACAGGGATCCCATCAGGCAGTTGTCCTGCCTCACCCTGGACAGGAGCCACCTCACATTTTAAATGTAGCAAGAGCCTGGTGGCCCTTACTAGATTTAAAATGCAGAGCCACAGCACGGGTGGCTCCCAGAGCCAGCACAAGCTGGGGACTGCTCAATCCCAGCTTGAGTTGGCTCCTGGAGCTATCCCCTGCAGAGCGGCTCCTGTAGCTATCCTCTGCAGAGCGGCCCTTATAGACTGATCATGTAGTCGATACAAATTATATTTACTACACGATTAGCCAGATAACCACAATTTAACATCCTTAATTCAGTAACGTGTAAGAATCTGCATAACTTCAACTATAAATCATGTGCTTAAGTGCTTTCCAGAATAGAGTTGCTTTCCTAAACTGAGGTCATCATTAAGAATAGGATTGGGAACAGAAATCTCTTTATATAAAAACAGCTTTGACACACCTGCAATGTAAGTAGAGTCAGTGTCATCATCAAGAGTAATTTATGAATTTAGGGATAATCACTGAAGCCTGTTGGAGTTTTGCCGTGGACTTTAATTGGAGCAATGTAAAAAGTATTGGCATTTTATAGTAAAATTGTTTTTCATAGCTAGATGTAGATCAGTGCAAATCCAAATTAATGCTGTTGAATTCAGCAGAATCACTAAAGACTTTAACACTTGTGAAATTGATCAGAATTTTTCCTCATGTGTTTTCTTTTCTTTTTGCTGACAACAATAATCTGTATTGACAATATTTTCACCTAATGGATAAGCTAACAATTTGCAGAAGTCAAACCCACTTCTCTTCCTACTACCTCCAAAGCACTGTCATTGCTCTGAGCTCAAGTTAAGAAAAAGAAAAAGCAGGTTGAAGAAATTCATTGTGCATAATAGTCTCCCAAATGTGGGCTCTAACTAGGCGTAGGATAGAGCAGTTTACCCAGCAGAGGCCCCTGTCATCCATTCCTGGAGTTGAACACTGGGCACTAGCATTGGGAAGTGCACGTGGGGAGGTGGTCTCTAAGACCTGAAACAATGTGCTGGTAGCATAAATGCTTACAGGAGCAGAACATGATAAATGTGATCCCTCCTTTCTGAAGGGATAGTTTGCCATTTTGCAAGGGAACAAAAATAGATTTTTTTTTTACACAGAATCTCTCAAAACTGTCAATCAAAAGCTGCAATTTGAGTTATGGTTAGCATTGTCTTTTTAAATGTTTTTCCCTGTATTACCATTATTGTGCACTTTTTATAGGTTCTACCAAAACAACCATCACCACCACCCAGATAGTCACCACTACCAATACCACCATACAGACAGCTAAACCAACCACCGCCTCAAAGCCCAGTACAACAACACGATCCACAATCAATGTCACAGTGACCACTTCCAAGACTATGTCTCCTTCCACCTCTGTAACGGGTACGTACTATAGACTCCTGCCTATTTCCCACAGTGTGCTAACATATATTCTTCTGTTACCGACATTGTTTGGCAGTCTTTGAAAGCTAGCTTTAAGTATCTCCTTTAGGAAAAGGCCATTTGACCCAATGTGCATTTGGGAGTTTTTAAATGGCACATATTGGTGAATTCATATTCAAGAAATAAACATGCCAGACTTACCGTTAATTATAGTATTATCTGATTGGCTATCTTATACATGTTTCTCCATTGTTTATGAACTGCAGCCGTCAACATTTCCTTAAAAGAAAAAAGAATCTACTGAGTTACTAGAGTAAATCTTGGGTTACTCCACAGAAAGATTTACAGAGCTATAATTGAGGTCAGATTCTGACCTGCCAACACTTAAATAAAAATGAAGTTTTGTTCAACTGAGTTAAAAAATTAAAACTCCAAGTCAGTTTTGAAAATGTTACATGGGACCTTGGAATGGGCACCCTACTCCTTTACTACCTTTTAAAAATCCAATCTTCAAGCTAAAAGTTAATGAATAATTTGACTAGGGTTTTTTGTAGTGATATTAAGGAATGGAACTACCCTGTATACTGTGATAGAAATGTAGCCGTGTTAGTCTGGGGTAGCTGAAGCAAAATGCAGGACAATGTATCACTTTAAAGACTAACAAGATGGTTTATTAGATGATGAGCTTTCGTGGGCCAGACCCACTTCCTCAGATCAAATAGTGGAAGAAAATAGTCACAACCATATATACCAAAGGATACAATTAAAAAAAAATGAACACATATGAAAAGGACAAATCACATTTCAGAACTGGAAGGGGATGCAGGGGTGGGGGGGAAGGAAGGTAAGTGTCTGCGAATTGATGATATTAGAGGTGGGGAGAGTGGGATGTCTGTGTGCTAATGGTATTAGAGGTGATAATTGGGGAAGCTATCTTGGTAATGGGTAAGATAGTTTGAGTATTTGTTCATTCCTTCCCGGAGAGTGTCGAATTTTAACATGAATGACAGTTCAGAGGATTCCCTTTCAAGTGCAGATGTAAAAGTGCAGAATGCATTCTGCTACAAAGACCTTTTACATCTACACTTGAAAGGGAATCCTCTGAACTGTCATTCATGTTAAAATTCGACACTCTCCGGGAAGGAATGAACAAATACTCAAACTATCTTACCCATTACCAAGATAGCTTCCCCAATTATCACCTCTAATACCATTAGCACACAGACATCCCACTCTCCCCACCTCTAATATCATCAATTCGCAGACACTTACCTTCCTTCCTTCCCCCCCGCCCCTGCATCCCCTTCCTGTTCTGAAATGTGATTTGTCCTTTTCATATGTGTTCATTTTTTTTAAATTGTATCCTTTGGTATATATGGTTGTGACTATTTTCTTCCACTATTTGATCTGAGGAAGTGGGTCTGGCCCACGAAAGCTCATCATCTAATAAACCATCTTGTTAGTCTTTAAAGTGCTACATTGTCCTGCATTTTGCTTGTATACTGTGTTAGTGGTAACTCAGTATTTTGAGTTCAGAGACACGAGTTTTACAAGAACAGTTATTTGATGAGAACTTGATTTGTTCATGATGGACTAGATCATTTATATTGTCCTTTCACCAGGGTCCTTTTTTTTTAGCAGTTGTTCACCAGACCTTTGTATGACCAAAATATGTACCTCTCCCCTGCTATGAAAATTGAAACTGAAAACTTCAATACAAACATAATAGATAATGATGGTGCATTGAAAGGGTGACACACTTTAGATAACCTGATAAGTCCCTCTTCTCTCCAGCTTCTAGGATTCTGTGTTGATATCAGCTAAGCCTGTTACACTTGCTGAGTTCATTTAGTTGATGATATACAGCCTCCAGATGCTGGAGAAGAATTTCTAAGAGTTTATCTCTGTACCAACAACAAAGGGAAAATGTATAGTGACAACACCATCTTACCATCTGGCAATAGTTATGCAGTTAACATTCTGTGAGCATGCTGACGGTGAAGCCAAGAAAGGCCCTACTTGTTTACTAAAAATATGAGACATTCTCTCTCCTACATGAGACCCATGTTGGATGAAAGCCTGTTATAGAAGATAGCATGAACTCATCAGGAGGCTAAAGAACTCAGCTTCAATATTTCTGTCATTCCTTCCATTCTTTTTTCTCTGAAGGCAGTAATTCAATTTGGGAGAGGATTTCATTATCAAGTATCAAATCTAAACTCTCAGTTGAACTCAATTAATATTCTAAATGACCTGTTTTCGTGTAGTATAGTTCCTATGCATGACCGTTCCATTTAGGAAGTATAGGTCCTAATGAACTTATTTAATACCACAGCTTTGGATGGATAGTTGGCAGCAGGGATTGAATTTGGGACCGCTAGTTCTGAACACTCGAGTCTCTACTTCCTGAGCTGAAAGATGTAGCTCTGTTAGCCAAAACTGTAGCAGACTCAGGAACTTCTGTGTGTGACCTGTCACCAGAGGAGGTGGACATAATGCCACACTGAGTGGGTTACACTGCATATGAGGGAATATTATCAGATGTGAACATAAGGCTCGCAGTGTCAGTGTTCCTCAGCAGGCAGCTGCTGACCCAAACCACTCCCATAATTCCCACATTGACACTTACAAGCAGATTGTATGCTTCCAGTTAGCTGAAGTGTTTTAGTGTGAGAAGAGCCTGTTAATATCAGCAGGTGCCAAGGAACGTTGATTGGCTACAGCAGCTCAAATTGCATCTTTTGACTGGGATCCTCAGCAGTTAAATCAGTTTGGGATTGGAATTATCTGGGTGAAACTGGGGGATGAGTTACCCTGGTACATGATCTCTGGGGCAGGACTCTCATAGGCAGAGGCTGATTATGCAGGTTTCTGTTATGCTGAATAGCTGTATCTCAAGGTGAAAAAAACCCAGTTTTTCTAAGTCTGAGTCTTGATTCAGATAAACAAGAGGAGTCGCTGTCTAGTCATTTCTAATAAAAACAGTGTGGTGAGAATATATCATAGCATGGGAATCTAGGCATGCAAATGAGTATTTGGTTATGACTGATCAGTTTGTGTTTGGTGTTCTAAAGTCCTAGCTCTTCTGTGGATCTCTAGAAAGCACCAACCTGGAAGAGAGTCTGTTGCATTCCCCACTCCATGCTTGGCCAGTTCCACTAATCAGGGCAGAAAGGTGTTGTGTAAAAGAGGGGTTGCCTGCCAGTTGGACTCTTACCGGACCCTATGCAGGTGTGTTAGGGAGCAAAGCAGGTCCTAGTGCCATCCTCCTCATTCATCATATGTGCTGAAGCTGGCCATAATCTGGCACTTAGGAATGTGCTCTGGATTAGTATTTCACCAACAGTACTGAAGAAAATTGTCACCTTAGGTCCTTGGATGATATGATGGTTGGACAGAAGGTATATAAGAACCTAGACAGTAACTATAGTCATGATACATTATAGTAAAAGTTACAAACATTGTAAAAACATCTTTTTGTTTTCATCTTAGCCACACCAAAATCTGCAGGTGTACTAGCCAGAACTTCTAGATTTGATGTGGGAAGTTTTGTTGGTGGCATTGTGCTGACACTTGGACTGCTAGCCATTCTCTACGTTGGATGTAAAACATATCACTCAAGAAGAGGAGTTCAGTACCGAACTATGTAAGTATCCCCCTCTGAATTTGTTGCTTTCTTGTTGGAAATGAAGGGAAGGAAATGCTTTATTTTCTTATTCAGTGAAGATTTTTTAAAAGGTCAGTATCTCAATCATGTAGAGCTTTCATCATTTTCACCTCTTCAGCTGATCCTTTATTTGTGGGGCCTATTTTTATGGGGGGGTTTATTACTTAGATTTTCGGTTCCTTGTTCATATAATGCCTAGCACAATGGACCATTATGCTAGGCATTACAATAATACAAATAAATAATAGGATTGTGAAGCGATTTAAAAATTTAATTGTGATTAATCGCACAATTAATCGTGTGTGCTGCCCCTTTGAAATGCTGTCGCAGCGTTTCAAAGGAGCAGCGCTGCAGAAGCCTGAGATCAGCTGGAGTCCCCAGCTGACCCCGGCTCTCTGTAGCGCTGCCCATATGAAGCACTGCGGTGGTGCATTCGGAACCTGGGATCAGCTGGAAACTCCAGCTGATCCCTGGCTTCAGGTTGCAAAGCAACTTTTAAGCGCTGCAGCGGCACTTCAAAGGGGCAGCTCAGCATTAACACCAGTGATTAACATGTTAATCCTGTCCTGCATTAATTGCAGGCATTAACGCATGTCAGTTGACAGCCCTAATAAATAATAATGCTAATTTGTTCCGTAGAATCCTTCCCTACTCCCCCTGCCCTTTTGCTAGTCTAAGTTCATTCAGTCTGCTTTTTTGTTGTCCTTATTTATTTCATGGAAAGTTTTGATTGATTTCTAATCTTGTTTCCTCTTCCTTCTCCATTTCCACAATAAAGGTTACGGTTGGGATTTTAGTGGGATCTTTTGAGAAGTTCCTCAGAAAGATATGTTGATCATCTTTCGTTTTCTGCATTCCTCTTTTGCATAGTTCTGTTATGCTGTAATTGTGCTGCCTTTTAGAACCCTCCAGCCCTCTTTCAGAATTTGGCATGTTAATATTCAGCAGTGAAGAATTCTAGTAAATATTTCTTTTATGAACTCTGATGTCTGAAGAATTCTCTGTCACCCACATCCATATCTCTTTCACAAATAACACCAGTTTTACTATTTCTTTGTGTTCTGCATGTAGCTGCTATTCCTCTATCTCCCTCTCTATCCCTTCTGTACTTATTGTACCCATCTGTAGTAACATTCCTACTACCTGTATGGCCATTAAATACTTCTTCCTGGTTTTTCATTTGCCCTCTATCTGCGTATAGATTCTCTTGATGGCATCTTTTCTTTTTCTTCATTTTCTATAGTAGAACAGCTCCATCTTCTGTGTTAACCTAGCTGTGTGGGATGCACGTGCCAGATTCTGGGAATTAAATGACTATTGCTCTTTCCCTTTTACCCTGTGCTATAATTTACAGACTGGTTTCCTTGTTGTAGAGTCACTTATTAGGATTACTTACCTCTGCTTTCTTTTTTAATCCCATGCAGTACTTGTTTCTTAATTACTGATCAAGCTACTGCATGTTTTTTGGCTTATTAGGGTATGTTACCCCTTGGAATAATAGCTATTTTGACTGCACTTTTTTGTCAGGACATATTTCAGATGTATAGGTTAAGAGAATGTCTTTTGCTTTTCTTACTAAGATGCCTTCTTCTCTCTCTCTCTTTTTTTTTTTAATTGTGCATTTCTGTCCAAACTAAAATTTCACCCTGGGGTATCAGACCCGCTTGGTCAGAAGTTGAGACATCTTTACACTAGACTGCTTTACTCCAGTGATAGTGAGTGGGCCACTTGAGTGGCCATTCTTCATCTCAATGAGCCGCAAGATTGTCATAACCAAGACAATCTCCCAAGATGGGTGGTTTTGCTCATTGCACTTGCATGCCTGGAATTTGCAGGAGGTGCCAATTGAATTGTAGTAGCACTTTGACTGGGTTCAGAGGGAGTGCCCAGCTCTCACAGTCAATGGTGTGCAGTCAGTGCAAGCCTCACTTCACATGCCTTTGCTTTAGGTGTTTGTCGATTTAGTAATACTGGTAGGAAAAAACTATGCAGACGGAAACTAGTGGAATCTGGCAGCCATGTCACGTGAGCAACAATAAACAAAATGTCTCACAAGACACGCAGAGAGCCCCAAGGGTCACATGCAGCCCATGGGCCACAGGTTGCTCACCACAGCTGTACTCCCTTTGGTTTCCATTCTCCATGTCAATTGGTGGTTTTTGTTTTACTTGAGCTGACTTGTTGGAACTTGATAGTGTCAGGGAATTCTGGTATCTCTCCCTCTTTTGACATCTGTTTGTTGATCACAGGATCCATCGAGTTATAACTCTACCCCCTCATTTTTATCTTCCAACACTCTGCTGTTCATCCAGCCCCCTCCAAATAAAGAACCACATGCAAGAGTCATCTACTAACTCTTATTTTCAGCCATTCCTTTCCCAGTATAGCCAATTCTAAGTCTTCAAAAATCATGTATGAAGTCCCGCCACCCCATATAAAAATAGCTCCAAAATCATGATTTTTTTTAAAAATGGGCATTCTTTATTTGCCTTTTGTTTTTGGAATCTTTTGATTAGTGTCTTTTCATCTTTTCTCCACAGCAATGGGGGCTGGAAACTTCTTTGTTTAAAATGAAAACTAGGATGCCTCATGTACTCACATGACTCCAGGGGTTGGGCTTTGAGAATAGCATCATATAATTTGAAAGTCGTGATGAAATTTGGAGTTGGCAATACTGCATTTCAAAGCACTGTAGTGATAGTTGCTCCTGTCGTTTCACGAAAACCACTCGGTGCAGTACTCCTGGCTGATCACTGATACTTTTAAAAAACAGTCTTGTCTTGATTTTTCTCATTAGATAGGTGTTGATGCTTAGGAAATAATGACCACATTGTCAGAATAACTATTGATAAAAAGCAGGTAAAATGAGGTACTTCCTAGATTGGAATGTACGTTATGCCAGTTAGTGAATCTGAGCGAATTTTTCCCCTGATGTTAAGAGCTGGTTAATGAACCTATCAAATGAATAAAATCTCTTTTGAAAAAGGTGTGGATAACTGGAAAAGTATTAGAAAAGAACAGGTTGGACCTTCCTGGTCCAGCACCCTCGGGACCTCACTGGTCCTGGGTGAGGGATTTGGCCAGACATGGGGAGGTCATGTCTGGACCCCCTGCTGCCAGCGCCCCATCTGGCCTTCCAGTGACCTCCTCACCTCCTGCTGGCCCCGTTGCTCTGCCGACCCCGCTGGACACATCACTGCTGTGGCTTCACGTTGCACCGGGCAGCTGCGCTGAGGCTCTGGGTCCTGCTGGGCAGCTAGGCGCACACTGTGGATCCCTGCCTCCCTGAGCTACCGCGGCTCTCAGCCTTACTGGGCAGCCACATGCCTGTCTCTGTAATGGGCTGCCTGCAGTGAGCAGACCTGCCACGCGCTGGATGGCCCGTCGTCAGCTCACTGCAGGCAGCCCATTACACTGCTGGCCATTCACCAGGACTCTCTGATCCTGCAACATTCGTTCCAGACCATATATTTTGCTGGACTAGGGAATCCCAGTTAAGAGAGTTTCAACCTATAGAAGAAAAACCAAGTGTATCTGAAGTGGTGCCCTGGCAGTGGTGCCATTTGACAACTTTAAGTCCAAATCTAGAAGAAATTGGAGACAATCAGAAGAATTTTCAGGAGCCTTGTTTACACAGCACCTAGACTTCAACTAGAGTTTCAGATGCTCAGCACTTCTAAAAGTTTAGGCCAGAAAGGATAACACAACTGTAACCAAGAAGCAATACAGGTTTCCAGAGAAAAATCAGGCTAAACAAACTGAATTGTTTTGTCTGATAACATTTCAAAATTATTGATTATAAGAAGACAGTCAGCCACCAAAACCCACAGGGCTCTTGCTACATTCCAAAGTCTGATGCGCCGCAGTCAGAACACGCTTGCCCCGTGTTCCCCTCTGCTCTTCTTCCTTTTAAAGAGCCATCTCTTACTACATTTAAAAGGCTGAGGTGCACCCAGGATAGTGAGCACCCCACCTGCCCCTTATTGACTAATCGAGTAGTCAATGGAAATTCCATCAACTACTCAATTAGCTGATTCAACAAAATTTAACATCCCTATTTTGGGTATTCAGCACTTGCCAGAATGAGTGCCTTTTATTAGCCAATAAACCTTCCTAGCAGTAAAGTGGATAATGATATTCTGAAACTTTTGATATTATGCTGTAGATTATTGATGCTTTTGCAAAATAATAATTACTGTGTTTCTGTTACAGTGATGAACATGATGCCATCATTTAAAGATACTTCAGGGATGCAAATGATGAAAGCGAACTCCACCGCTGCTTTCAGAGCATATGTTTGAAAATAGTTTTTCCTTTCATAGCGATGGTCCCAGTCACTCTAATGCATCTGTAGATCTGATTCTGCACAGTGTCAAAATTCTCCCAAGCACAGTGAGCTCCCATTTCTTCAGTGGGAGCTGGAAGAAGTTACCACTTTGCAGAAATGTGCCCTGTTATTGATACAATTAAAACAAATCTTTGAAGTTCATTATCTAAAGATGAACTGAAATGCTTTTTAAAATAAATGCATACAAATTTTGAGATACCCAATCATTACCATAAAGTGCCACATGACATTAAAATTGTGAATACATTTGATTATTGCCTACATACTCCATAACTGCAAATAGTTCTGTGTTGGTACAATGGGCTGAACAAATAATAATAGTCACAGTTAATGAAAAATGTAATAGATTTGGCAGGTAAAATACAACAGGAAGTGATTTTTCTACAATTTTATATTAAAATGTATTTATTAGTCATTTAAAACTTGAGAACACTTCTGTTAATGATTTGGGAATCTTAAACTTTGTCTTTAAAAAATATAGATCAGGGTTGATACTAGTAAAGTTATGTGATTTGATAATGTTGTAAACTGTAGAGAAGAGGATGATAGAAAATGTGTAATTAAAATATGGTCCTCAGATGACACCTTCTTTGATGGGTCTGCCCAGAGATTACACAGAACTGTTGATAGTTGGGGTCTGAATGTTCTGATGGCATGCAATGGAGGGACATATGAACCCTGGCTAAAATCTCACGGGGCACGTGACCCTTTGTGTGCTTCCTACCATTGCCTCTGGGTCTGCAGAATGGAATAAGTGATAATCAAGTTGTGGGGAATTGGTATGGGAAGGAGTTACGGTCCATGAGAGGACTTCTCTCTTATTAAGTGGTGTACAAGTTGAAATGGACTAGATAATCATTGTACTATACGCTTTATTTAGAATTGAATTAGTGGTTCATATCCAGCAAGTCACAATGGTGTGATTGAGATACAATTGTATTTTAAGAAAAAAAGGTTTTCTCCTATTGTGAAGATGAAGATCTCCACTGAAAATTGTTCTAGCTTGAATATAACTTAAAATCCCTGCTTTGTTTTAGTAGGAAGCTTTATAGAAGGGTTTTATTAGGATTTTAGGAACCGTTGGGAGTAAGTAATTCTTCAAATGCCAATGGTAAAGCATAATAAGTAAGCTAGCATTTAAAATATGTATGTATGCCCTGCAGTCTTAAAACTGCAGGACCTGGTGTATCTGTGCTTTCACATTAGGGACTAGTACAAAGTCCAGTGAAGTCAATGAAAAGACTCCCAGTGGGCAAGACCAATGGAATTTTAATCAGCTCCTCATTTCATTGGAAGTCATATGCAAGGGGCCTGACACTGATTTCTCATTCCCTTCTCATTTATACTGATGTAATGTTTACACTGAGGTAGTCCTGACTTTAATTAAGAAGATTCATATGAGACTCAGACTGCAAAGACTGGAGGTTTCAGATTATTTCAGTGAGCTAATGTTCACTGCTAGTCAGTTTCTCTTTGCACTAGCCCTGTATGGAAAAGTGCCTGTAATGAAGAGCTGCTTTGATGGTTACTGCTAATGAGAACTCACCATCTTAGACACAACCACATAATTATTAGACAGCTGTTGGATAGTTTGGCCAGAAGCATTTTTCCATGCAAGGTGGCTAGTAGTGTTTAGTGCAGCACTTTGGTGGAAACAAGTCTTATACCAGTTACTGTTTTGTTTAGAAATGTTCCACTCTTTTAAGTCTTGTACTTTCATAGGAGTTTATTAAAAAAAAATCTGTCATGAAGATAAAATTATTTCTGTATATAAGACCCAGACCTGCAAACCCTTGCCGCCAGGGGTAGTCCTCTCTCTCACTCTGCAATCAGTAGTTACTCGTTTGAGTATTCCCAAGAAGAAGGGTTTGTAGGACTATGCTATTAAACTTCTTTTCTTTAAAAAAAAAAAAAAAAAAAAAAAAAAAAAGTATTTTAAAGTTTTGTTAATTTCACGGTATTGGGGAAAATCTTGTCTATATATAGATAGATACAGTTTGCAAATTGTTCTACAGAATTACAGCTCGTTTTTTGTAGTTACCCAGAGTTTTACTGTATTCAGTGCTACTCAGTAGAGTTACTGAGATCCTCTGACCTCTTGTACAGATGAATAATAAAATGTTTGCCTTTGCTACCAGAATGTAGGTCCAGTGTATTTTTTATTTTATTAAAAAGTGTTGTAATTCCTTCAGAGTCATTCAAAAAAAGTTGGATGAAAATGTGAATATACAGGTATTTAATGATGCTCTTTTTTAGATGGTAGAACACAAAAGAGCTTAATTTTTTGCCAGAACTTCTGCAGTTTAAAATGTATTTTATTTTATTATTTGTAGTTGATGTGTGCAAAACAATATTACTGTCTCCAGTTAAGATGTAGCAGTATATGATTCAAAGAAAAATTAAATTCCTTTAGGTGAGTGCATAGGAAGTAAAAATTATGGAGTCCTACTCACAACTAAGGGTCAGAATTTACAGTCTAATGATATCTGCCCATACGGAGTAACTTGAAGAATCAGGGCCTTAAAATGCTTAGCTATTTAGCAAACTTGATTGTCTGATCATTGCCTAGCTATTGTGCTTATCCTACGGACATGCAGCTGATATAGCAAAAATGGGATTACATCCAGGTTCTCAACTCTCTAGGCTGAGTTGCTTTGTTGTAAAGCTCTTTTAACTTAGCTTCAACATTTCCAGAGTAGATGCATTGTGAGAACATACAATGGAAAGGTCCAAAGATCTGTCAATTCATCCACTCTGGAAATGTTACACAGAATATGCAGATAGTCTTACAATTGTAAAATTGACTTCCTTATAATGAAATACAAGATGTTAAACCCCATACAAGTTTGTGGGGTTTTGTTGTTTGTTTATTGTTGTTTTTTAAAGAAAACTACAGTGCAGGCATCAGATTTGAGATTTTTAATTCTCATAACTATTCAAAATACATTCTATTCGGTCATGGCTTGCATTTTTTATCTCAGTGTCATGTAAAAAATGAGCCTTTGGTCTATCTTCAGACATCACTCAAAATATCTGTATGCAAAATTTCTAATTAAATTGTATATGGGAAAAAACATTTTGGGGTTTTCCCCATGCAGATAACATATAAAAGGACAATCTGGTTTTGCTCAAACTTCCATTTTTAAAAAACAAAAATTTGAACTGAGCCCAAAAGTGCAAAATTGGACTACAAAAGGAATCTGAAAGTTATATTTAGCTGTGGATGTTCTAATAATTCAAAGAGTTTACAGAACAAAAAACAGGCAGGGCTAGAGTTCATGAGTTACTTGGGGGTTTTAAACTTCTGTATATTTGCCTTTATTTTTTCTTTTAAACTAAATTCACCTTTTGTCATAGCCAGTGGGCAAATCACAGCCTAAAAATTCTGTTCTCACTTATGTACACAGCATTCCCATCTTCCACACCTAGCAGAACAGAAGCTTAGCTGAACTACGTTATGCACATTTCAGAAGCTATCTTTCCTCAAAACAAAATCTGCCCCTTCTAACTTAGTTTTCTAAAAATCACATTATAATTCATCAATTTTTGCACCCCAGCTTTACCTTAATAAAATTAATCTTAAATTGATGCTAGCTGTGTGATTTCCCCCTCCCCCAACTGCAAGTGTTATTTAATCTTGCATTTCAGTGGAGTTCCTGTTTTTGAACTATGTACTGGAATAGCTGTTTCACTCTGCTGCTCTATTTTTATCTTCAGGAAGTAGAAAATTAGTGACGTACAACTTTGCTTTTCTGAAGATAGTACAACAGGATTTTCACTTCTGGGTTTCAGCTTCCTAAAGAAAAAGCTGAAGCATACCTCAAAATTGTTAAGGTTATGAGTCCTTAAACTACTGTAAGCATGGGGAACAAGAACCAGGGCTCCTCATTATGTAGCAGTTGCACACCACCTGCTCAGTCTCATCATTGTGCAGGGATCAGAAATCCCAAAGTAAGCCAAGCAACAAAGGCTGAAGATCTTAAAAAAGAAAACAAAAGCCAACCAACATTTCCTCTCTATATATAACACCACTTCCTTACCCCCCCCCCCCTTCCAGTTCCACTCCCCCACACACTCCAGTAGGGAGGGAAGTCGCTGTGTGAGAAGCCTGTCAGAGCAGTTTCAAAGGAAACAATTACAGGTCACTAATTTTCCCAAGACATAGTAGCTAGCTGGAGTCACATCCCTGGAGAGTAAGAAATTTGAGGGCCTATTATAAATTCACAGACTCTAATCTATACCGGGCATCAGTCTCTTGGCTGTAACCTCTTTAATGGGCTGGGTCCCTTGGCAGCCCTGTGTCATCCAAGACTCTGAGACAGGGCCTTTAGTACCAACAATCCCTGTCTCTGTGATTAAACCAGTCAAGGCAGACTCCTGTGGAAGGCTCCTTCTGTACCACAAAGCTCTCATTCAATCTGTTCTTCTACAAAGGAATTTCACAAGTCAACTACAGAAAGTGTGTGTGGAATTGACCTTGATATGCAAATTTGACCCACTTTCCCTTGGCCCAAACAAAGACACTAACTGGATGGCCCATTATAAAACAAGCTTTCCTTACATTTAACACCTGATTGACATCAAAAGTTAAGCGTGGGACACTTCCACCCACTCAGCCTCATTAGCACCGGCACTACAATTGACAGGTATTTTTCCCCTCCATTCTTTTTCTGTTCTGAATTCTCCCGTTTTCCTCCACTCGAGCTCATCTGAAGAAGTGGGTTTTGCCCACAAAAGCTCATGATACTATATATATTTTTGTTAAGCTCTAAGGTACCACAGGACTACTCATTACAGTTATAGACTAATATGGCTACCCTCTGAGACTTTCAATCAAGATAATTTATTGGTCACCTAACTGCAGAAATTGAAAGTCCTTGGAATAGCTGAGAGGCCAACCCAAAGCCAAGATTCCTAGCTTTCTGGTCTTAGGCTTTCGCCCAAAGCTTCCACTTTCTTCTAGCAGCCAATTCTATATCCACACCTGTCTACAGCTCCGTCCTTTGTTCTCCAGGCAGGATCATGCTGAGTTCACAACTTCCCCGGCCGGAGCTTCCAACTGTAGAGTCCATTCATGAGTCGCTGGAATTTGCATTGTCTGTCTGGACCCCTTGCTGATCTGGGTAGGTTTCGGCCAATTTTTGAGGCCTATTCATTCCATCTAGGCAGGGAGATATCACCCATATACAGTTTTTTAGTCTGTCCTCAGAGCAAACTTAATCATCTCCACCCACAGACAGACAAATGGAGACGTGTGTAGGATTAATTTTATTATAAAAAATTCCAACTTCATGTCTTCTCCCTTCAAAGTCAAACTAAGCAGGGTCACTTTAACCAGTGCCCTGAGAAGTTTGAACCCACAAGTATTAGCCACAGATGCAGGGGCTTGCCCTCCCCAATAATCAGCGATACAGAACTCTGGTGCTAGGGCAGAATCCCTGGCTGACATATACTACTTGCCTGGCAAGGGTGGGATTTTGGGAGGAAGGGGGAAAGATGAGATGCAGGGAGCAGGGCCTTGGGGCAGGAGGAGGGGCTAAGTCACACATCCCTGAGCCTCAGGCAGGGCATTGGAAACAAATGTACATTTCAGGACTCTCCCACCGAAATAGGAATGGGGGAGATGATTGGTGTAGGCATTGGTACTGACTCCATGAATGCTTGGGGGCTGCAAAAATTGGTGCGTGCTGAGCAGTCCACCAGCAGACTCTTATCAGCTCTTGCCTGGGTTTCCTTCCTGCTGGCAGGCCCAGTAAATCAACACCTACTCCTCCCTCCCTGTGCCTCTTATATGCTGCAATCAACTGCTTTGCAGCATTTGGAACTGGAGGAGGAACAAGGACACAGCATGCTCTGAGGGGGCGGAACTTGGTGGGAAAAGGCAGGGCAGGAAGAGGTGGGGCCATAGGGAAAGTGGTGGAGGGGGAACAAGGCCTCGGGCAGATCCAGAGATCAAGCATTGCCTGGCACTTTTCAAAGTCAGTGCCTTTAGGTTTGTCTCCCTGCAAAATGGGACTGTCTACACTGGCCAGCCTTGCACAAGAACATATGCAAATGAGGCACAGCCATGAATATCAGCATGCCTCATTTGCATATTTAATGAGCTACCATTTTGTACAAGGAGCAGACTACATTGCTCCTTCTTGCGCAAGAGCCATTCTGCCTGAAAATAAGCAGCAGAACACCTCTTGCACAAGAAGGAGCAGTGTAGTCTGCTCCTTCTTGCACAAAATGGGGGTCTCATTAAATATGCAAATGAGGCATGCCAACCCTCATTTGCATATGTTCTTGAGCTAGACTGACCCCTTCTCCGGAAGAGGCATGCAAAGCAGGCAAGTCAGAATAGGGAAATCCGCGGGGGATTTAAATATCCCCCACGGGATTTAAATAAACATGGCCGCCGCTTTTTTTCCAGCTTGGGGAAAAGCCGGAAAAGAGCATCTATTCCTAAGAGATCCTCCGGAAAAGGGCTTTATTCCGGAGGATCGCGCCAGTCTAGACGCTCTTTTCCAGCTTTTCCCCAAGCCGGAAAAAAAGCAGTGGCCATGTTTATTTAAATCCCGCGAGGGATATTTAAATCCCCCACGGATTTCCCTATTCTGACTTGCCTGCTTTGCATGCCTATTCCGTCTTATGTGGCCAGTCTAGACGTAGCCTGGGTGTTTACCTTGCTGTAGCTCTGGTGACCCAAGATCTGGTGAGGTAAGGATGCAGGGTTCCCCCCACCTTTGGCAGCCCCCTTTGGCGAAGGTGTCTCTGTGTTGAGGCACAGCCTCTTAGCTGCTCTATCCTTTTGTCAGGCCTTTTTCACCCCAGCCAAGACAATCAGGTTTGATCACCATCCTTCCCTACCTGTGTCTCTCTACACTCATCTCAGGGTTCATAGCACAGGGGTCAGTTCTGCTTCCCCAGTGAGGTTAGGCAATGAGCTTCCCCCCTTGGGCTCAGCATGAAACTTCGGGGACATTCCGCCTAAGCCAGTGTGACTCATATCTCCAGCATGAGGATGGGTAGGGCTATTCCTCTGCCCCAGTTAGAGGCAGATGTTTGCTTACAGACAGGAAGGGGTGCTGAGGTTAACAGCCTTTTCTTTGCGTTCCAGTAAGAGGGAGGGAAGGAGGCTCTCCGCTGTCCTGCCAGCCAAACATTTTGCATTTTTCAAGACACCTCCAGTCTCTTCTGGCTGACTTGGTTCAAATCCTTAGCTGTTACAGGAACAGGGTCTGGATTTTGTTTTAGCCAGACATTTGTATCACCAGGAGCATGTCAGCTCTGATAGCCTCACAAACCTAAATGACCAAGCATTCCACACCTTCTTATATCTGCACAGGGCTCTCAATCAGCAGTAGAGCAAACCTCTTCACATTTAGAAGAGCCCAGACTGTGCATTTGTTCAACATTTGGTGGGATTTTTACCACACTGCATTTAACAAGGGTTCTCTCTGCCCCAAATCTCTCCAGCCTCAGGAATGGCTTCCCATTAACTACCACCTTCCAGTTCCACTGGCAATCAAGTCAGAGCCCATCACTGTGCAACAGGACATGTGTACTAGTATGTGGGCGGGAGCCCATCTACCAGTGCACCTTGTGCTCCAGGGGAGGTGGTTGTAGAACTGCCTTCCTCTGGTTCAAAGTTCACTCATTGAGCCTGAGCTACCAGCTGCTTTCTTGCCTGGATGGAGGATGTTAACCCCCCTCCCGCCATCCTGGACAAACCCCATTTCCTTAAGCCTTGGCAGCCTGCCCAACTCTTACTCCACTATAAATTTTGTACCTTGAAAGTCCTCGAGAGGGCCTACTGGGGTCAGCGGTCCCTCCTCCCCCTTTGAGTTTATCAGAATCACACAGCAGGATGCCTCCATTGGTTCCTTTTCTGAGGACCCATGTTTAAGCCACTCCCCTTGGAGAGGGTCTTTTTTCATATCTGGAGCATCTGTCCACAAACTGATCTGCCAATGCACCAGCATTCTTAAGTGCTCAATCCACTAGCCACATATTTAATAGAATTGCTCTAAATCAATCAGATCCTATCATTCCAGGATTCTACTTACAAAAACAACCTGTATCTGCAGATGGTAGTGGGAGCATAGTAAGGGCAGCTGGTTTCAGCAGTTTCTGAGCATGCTCCGTCTGTGTGAGCAAGTTTCCAAACATGGTTCCTGGATTCAGCTGGTCAGAGAGGTACCTTATTCACTGGCCTTGGCCTCAGGCCTACTGAATACAAAGGACACCAGTGCCATATGGACAACAGCATGGGAAATTCTGAGCCAAAGGCCTGTTTCTTCAGCACTGACAGGTGAAATAAGGTGGCAGGGAGAGCATGTTCAATACAACTACAGGAAGGAGCCTGCAACAACACACTTGTGGTGCAACTTTCTGATATTGTGGCGTAACTGCGTGCTATGTTGCATTAGTAGGTGAAGCTGTCTTGCAGCCACAAAGCATCACTGGGCACTGAACGTTCTAATACACTAGCACAAAAGCCTGGGGATTTGTTGACTGTGTGGTCTAGAGCCTCAGCTGATAAAGTAGCAGTGGCTCCACTGAAGTCAATGAAACGCTGCTGATTTATAGCAGTTAGGAAGCTTGCCCTCTGGCTTCATCTGATAAATCAGAGCATCCAGTTCAATGGCTGTTTAAAATCATTTTAAAATTTCCCAACAGCCCAAGCACATCTCCTGCCAGTTCAAGAAGGGCAGTGGGTTTGGAATGCTGACATTTTACAACCGCCTCGAGTCTCTTGGTCAGCAGCATTACATAGGAAGTCAGTGTTTATATTCCCTTTTTTTGTTTACCAATGTCTGCTGCAAAACTTTTGCACAAAGGGTCAAAGAAAGTTCAATACTGAGAAGAAACTGTTCTTTTCTATTATTGTATCAGCAACTGAAGCTCTGCCAAAAGACTGTTAGTGAGCACTGACGCTGCTAACTTTCAAACAAGGCATTAAGAATGGTGCTAAATAAGAACAATAGTTGATTAGTTTATAAAAACCATCAGAAGCCACTGGGTCTGCCAAACAATACTTTCCCCTCTACAGAGATTAATATTGTTAAGCCTCACTCACTCTGCCTTCACACTAAAAGCCTCTGAAGGTTCTACATGCAGTGGACTTCAGCCACTCCTCTTTTGGTTTCATTTTACACCACTTTACACGCCAACAGTGTCACCATGAGGAGCATATCTGCCTATGTGCTAGCTAACCAGTTGTCACAGCAACAGATCACAGCCACCTTAGAACTGGTACAGTCAGCCACCCCAACCTTTAGTTCACAGCAAGTTGGGGTGTAAATCTATCCTGCACATATGAGCCACACATTAAGAGCCTGGGTGCAACCTGTGGGCAGGTACTTAAAGTTTCCCTGCGTGCTTTGAGTTATGCTGCATGGTAGAAATGGAAGTAGATCCAAGCACACTGGTAGGGTTGTCGGGTGTCTGATCTGCAACACGAACACCCAGTCAAAAAGGGATCCTGATTGTTCTGCTAACTGGGCTGTTAAAAGTCTAGCTAATAGTGCAGCAGAACTAAGGAAGGCTTCCAGACTGATGTGGCTCTGTGGGGTTCCTGGAAGCAGTGGCATGTCTCCTGTCCAGCTTCTATGTATAGGAGCAGCCTCATACTGCTCCCATCGCAAGTGCTGGCTCTACAGCTCCCATTGGCCGGAAGGAAATGGAGTGAGCAGGGGTAGGGCCTCAGCAGGGGGAAGGAAAGGGTGTTTGGTTTTGTGAGACTAAAAAGTTAGCAACCTTACCCACGGGGGAATGTTTAGTGTGCACAGCAGGTTACTTACTACAGGGTAGACTGACACCCCAGTTTGCCACAAATTGCTGTCTAGACAAACGCTTGAATACCATGGTAGGCTGCTCTTCGTTCATAGACAAAGACCGGAAGGAAGTATTGTGATCAATTAGTCTCAGCTTCTGCATCATCATTGTGTAGTCAGAGGGCAAGACTGCATTACAAGAATTTTCAAACAGATTAGGAGTGATTTTTCTAGATTCCATTGCTTTAGAGAGTTTTGCCCAAATAACTGTTGTGCTTGCTTTGACGCAAACATTTTTTAATCACAAAAGGTAGCGAATAGGGGCTGAAGAGACAGAAGAATGAAGTCTGGTTTATGAGAGAAATCAATTTATCAGCTTTTAGTGCAGATTGGCTCTCTGCTCCATAAATAAAAAGAAACCAAAAATTAAAACAGCTTTGCACTAGGTGGCAGCATAGCATCTAACTACAGTACATCAAACTTTACCACCACCACACTGAGCGGTCTGTGTGTGGATGCAGACACATTGTTTTAGTTTGAATGAATACAATATTGTAAGGGAAGGGGAAAAAAAAATCTAAGGTGGCTTTAAGTCAAGCTGGTAACTAAGTCATACCTCCTGCTGCCAGAGAGTTAGAGTTCTCCCTTTCCCATTCCCCAGTGGATTTTGAGAAGTCACAGCACCTGAGATTCTATCCCAAAAGGAAAGTATGTGGTAAGGGAGGCTAGGATATTTATAACCTTTGTCCATCACCCCAGCTTTGAATCAAGTTAGGCAGCTGTCAGCACCCATGGCTTAACTCATTTGTAGCCAAGTTGGTTTATACATCTAATTAATAGAGATGAGAGAAGCCAAAATCAGGTTATAAAATCTCTTTAGACTTGAGGTAAACAGCTTCAGCTGAGCTGGTTTTGGGTTTCCGCATTAGGCAACCAAAACAATACAACTATATGCAGGTTCAACCAGTTAGATTTAACCTACACTAGTGCACAGTTGATTCCATTACTTGCTTCTAAGTCCCACATCGATGGAAACTTTAGGTCAACTGGCATTTTGTTGTCCAGGGGCATGGAACAGGTGAGTTACGGACTATGTGTGTGATGCTGTATGAAACAGGGGACCTGGTCTGAGTTTATAATCAACACTAGAGTACCAATTAAGTCACAGACCCATCCTAGTCAACTTACATCAGTGCACAGGCTGGATTCAAGCCCTAGTTTAAAATCACTGTAGATTCTCTACTCAGATCTTCAAGAGTTTCAGTGGGGTAGGCTTGTTGTTTGTTTACATTTTTTATTACAGACTAATAGTAGATGGTATCGTGAGCTTTCATGGGCACAACCCCTTCTTCAGATAATCTTCACGAGCCCACGAAAGCTCATACCACGTACACTTTGTTAGTCTCTAAGGTGCTACAAGACCATTCATTGTTTACCCAGCTCTTGTTCAACCCATTAATTTCTTTAATTAAGTCAGCAAGGTAAGTCCAGGCTGAACAATGCATTGGAACTCCAGGCAGTACACAAAGCTTGCCAGATGTTCCTGCTAACTATTCAAAACAGACATTTGACATCACCATGGTCTACAATAAAATGAGGAGAGAAGCTCCTGAGTGTGGAAGCCAAGTATCTTTGGGAATGGTGCATCATAATCTTTTGACAGCAGCTTACCTACCAAGCAGAAACTTTGCAACTGGCCATGAATGGGAGTCGCATTATTTGTAGTCACAGACATCTTCAGCCAATGTGGAACCCTATTCAATCTTTTCACATCCCACAATACCAAATGCACTCCAATATTGCCTGAGAGAATGTGTTGGAACTTTGGTCAGATTGCAAAAGTTATGCTTTGTCTTCATCCTCCTCCCACTTCTTGCCTGAGCCACAAGATTGGATGAGAGAAGACAACAATCCTGATAGCTAGATCTGGCCTTTACCATTTTTGACTTCTGCTCCTCCTCCATTGAAGCATCCTCCAATCACCAACACTCCCAGAGCTACTGGCCAAACACACCAGCAGACTCAGACACTCCAACCCACACCCTCTCCACCTGACGAATAGGCTGACCCCTGCACCATTAAGGTGCCTGCTGCTACCACCATTAGTGAATGACAATCCAGCAGAGAATGAAAGACAATCTTTACCCACCTGTTAGCTGCAGTTTTGCAAAAATATCTTCTCATTCAACTGATTGCTTTCCGCCCCCTCCCGGGACAGTCCAGCCTCTCCCATACTTTATGAAAATTAGCTTGTGGATATGAATATGCGTAACAAATATACTTGACAAAATGCCTTATGTAACATCCATTTTAATGTTACCTGCTGACAGTGCTTATCACTATTTCTGTGCATGTATCATTCTTGTACAAAAAGTTAGAACTTTGAAGTGTTTGTTTATAATTCTAAGTGTGCAAATTAAGGCCATTTCCAATGCCCCAGAAACTTAAAAGAATCAATGATCAAATCAACAGCCTGTGAATAGTCTTACTTGTCCTGTAAGTCCGCTGGCCCCACAAAGATGTGTAACTGTGCCACCTGGTACTGGAAGCATCTTGAACCTAGAGGCAAGGTGAGCCAAACAAAGGATTCCCAGCCTGGGAGCAATCAACTTGTAGCTTCAGCTGGCTTTTGAAACTGCCAGGCCCACCCTAAGATGGTACCTAACAAAGGACTCTGAAAAGCTGTAGACCCAAGGTAGAGTAAAGATCAATAAGGATTAAAACTTGCTGAGGTTTCTTGCTCATTTAAAAATGTTAGTAACTTAGATTGTTTTCACTTGCAGCTACTCAGACCCTATTTTTTGTATTTAATAAAAACCACTTATCAAGCAGAGTGTAAATAATTTCTGGTAGGGGTAACCACTGTATCAGTGAAACCGATGCAGTGGGCAATCTTATGAGTTTTCAAAAGCTCCAGGCTCATGCCACATGCACATAATCCTCACTGGGCTACAGATATGGAACTACATCTCAAAGAACCTTTGTTTACCTAATCACATCTTAAAAGCTATAGCCAGTACTGTCCAGCTGCCTCGTTTCCAAGTTCAAATGCAAGACCTATACCAGGACTTAACGATTCCTTCCCAAGGACAGAGTAGTGAGTATAGGGACTGCTGCTGTTAGGAACATTTTCCTTCATGAGGGAGAGGAAACTGAACTGTCATCCCTTTTGTTTGTATTGAGGAGCCACCTAAATAACATTTTGATCACAGTACATTCACTCATTCTTGATTGTGCATAATATTGGCATTGTCTACCCTCAATTCTGAGTAAAGGAGGAACTAAAGTAAGGATGTAAAATCCCATTTAATTGGCTAACCAAACATACATATTAACTGGTTAACCAATTAGAAGAAGGGGGGATGCTCCAGCCTGGCTCAGGCTGGGCTGGGCCTCTCCTCCCTCCCCCCCCCCCACACACCTTGCAAGCAGGGAGTGCTCCAGGCTGGTTGCAACAGCCCCTGCCTGCAGGATGCTCATGCCTGCAAGCAAGGCCCCTGCAGGGCTAGACCAGTTCCCTCCCAGAGCATGTGCTCCTACCACACCGGTTAATCTTAACTTGCAAGCCTCATCCTTAATGGATCAGGCTTACCAGTTAAGCCTTCACATCCCTAAAAGCAGGATTAAATTTGCTATGCAAAGTGTTATTAAAAAACAAACTAAATAGTTGGCAAACACTTTTCCATTGTCACTACAAGCTATACAAAAATGTAAAGCTAACTTTGGGAGCATTTTAAAAGCAAAAATACAGAAAGTTCATTGAACACATTTTAATGCTGTTTTCATATAATTAAATAGTATACACATTTACTGAACAGACTTTATAAAGTTGTATTCTTTAAGAACTACCAACAAAAGAGCTCAAGTAGAGGACTATAGTCTTAAAGTATCATTCAAGGGTCATCTCTAGGTAAGTCTTGTGAAAATGTTAAGGTAGCTTTATATTAGGACTAAATGTTGCACTAGTAAATAATTTCTTAAGTTAGGATAAAGCCATGTTTATAGGATCGCTTCCTCATTCACCAAGAGGTTCTGAAACAGGTTCTTCACCAAAAAGTAATAAGTCTGTCAATTTTGTATAATTACATGGGTTTCACAAAAAAAAAATCTTTAGCAGCATAAGCCTTCATCTGCTCCTCAGTTTACTTCATGTGACTGTGGGATAACAGCGATTATCATCTTCTTCACTAGTTTTCCATTCTTAACATCTGACTGGGTTAGCCTTGAGCACTGCTAGGATGCACGGATGCCTCTTGTAAATTTCTCTCCTCATGAAAGAAATGTACGAACTGTACCCTTTATTGTCCCCCTGCAAATAGGGCATTTTCTAAGGGAAGGAGCACATTCTTTGCACACCACTAGATGACCACATGGAATAAATACAATAGAAACTTCTTTGTCCATGCAAACTTTACAGGTTCTTTCCTCCTGTAATCTTCTCAATTGTTCTTCTATGGGTAACCCTGAAAAGAGCAAGGGGAAAAAAGAGATTCCACTTAGCACCACAATGATTTTAAAATCCAGTAACTTCGGGGCATTCTTATTAGAGGCAGAAAAAACACTACAGTTCAGTGACTGCTACCCAGTTTTTCAATTTATATAAAATCTCCAGCCATCTTTATGTAGTGAGACAGAAAAAGCAGGTACATTTTCTAGAGCCAGGAAGTTAGGAGACGAGAAGGAAATCACTGGCAGGACAGAAGTAGGAAGCATAGGCAGACAATGGAATAGTCAGCAGATATGGAAAGCTATAGTTCTTAAGACTGTCCATTGTTTATGCCTCCAAGTAATTACACAGTAAGACAGTGGTCCCCAACCTTTAGAGGCTTTCGGGTGCCCGGGGGTGGGGCCACTCACGCGCCAGGCGCCCGGGGTGCAGGGCCGCGCGTCCAGGGGCACGCCAGGGGACAGGGATGCCCTTGCACCTGGCGCCGGCATGCCCGAGGCTGTCCGAGCGCCTTGTGCCATGGGCCCAGGGCTGGCGCCGCCTGAGCCACGCGCCTTGAGCACCGCGTGCCCAGGGGCTGGGGCCGCCCGAGCGCCACGCACCTGGCGCCGGTGCGTGTCGCGCGCGTGGGGCCAGCACCTCCAGTGCGCCGCGTGCCGGGGGCGGGGCCGGCCCAGGTTGTCGGCAGAAACACACAAACGCCCCAACGGGCGCCATGGCGCCTGCGGGCACTGCGTTGGGGACCACTGAAGTAACATTTTAGAAGCTCAGTGAACTTGGGACATCCTCTGGTGGCAGCCATTTTCAGCATTCAAAGCACAGGGGAAGCGTTTATGTTAACTAATTACAAATAGAATGTGTGCCCATGCCCAGATTTTATTTAGAAAGCACTAAACTATCAGGTGTGTCTGATCAAAAGCACCCCTGTAATTACAGTGGTGTATGAATAATCTGTAAAAAAAATATGCTGTGAGGTATTTGAAAAGTGACCACCACATTAATCATTAGTATTCTTGTGTAATGTAGGTCTGGAGTTATAGAAATGACAGTGTTTACCAGACACATGTGCGGAGGGTGACTGGTCTGTGAAAGTGAGTTTTAAAAAGGCGCTATCCAAGCTCACTCTTTCCTAGGACCCAGCCCTTTGATTTTTATGGGGGAGATCCTGACAAAAGAATTTGTCAGCCAAGTTGCTAACATCATGTGTTAAGATTTTATTTTTAGCTTAAGTCTTCGTCTACTAGAAAGTGACTACAAGATTTTACTTCAATGCTTTATACTCAAGATTAGTTGGTTTAGTTTGGATTAAGGAATAAAACAGCACTGTGTTTAAACTGAACTACTGGATAACGCTAGTTAAATAGCAAACTGGTGAATATTGACCCCTTTGCAGGCAGAATAGACCTTTAATATCTGGAACGGGGTTTGGGGGTGGGGGGGGGGAAGGAGACTGAATAATGTGGAACACACTTTTGTGGAAAAAAAGAATTGTGACTATGAAGTCACTCTACAAATAGTAACCAAGGCTGGACTGGTTACTGGAGTGTTAGTGTGCTGTGACAGAACCACTGAACCAGGCTAGACTACACTCAGAATAACTTGTATGCTGGTAGACTGTTTGAGAGCACTGTCAGTTGGGTGCAAAGCAAAGCATTATGAAGCAATCAAGACCACAGAGCAGGGTGTGACAATCCCTCACTTGTCTGTCACGTTCTGTGGTATAATCCACTGTCAAATGAAAAAAAAATATGTTTGACAACCATAATTATCCAGACCATTCAAATAAGTGAAATTGAAATTTACCTAATGTGTCTTCTGTAGGGACATACTTAATGTTCTTTTCAACTAAAGAAACAAAAGGAACATTTTAGTCATCAGAATTATCAAATTCTACTGAATATAATCTACTGCTTTAGTACTACACAGACTGTTTGTAGAGCCCTGTGTGTTGATATCCACGGAGCTGCAGGGCCCTACTGGAAACTGCAGCAGTGAAAAACAGCAGCATGTCAGGCTGCCACTCACAGGACACAGATGGCTGCCTGGAATGGACTCGTGCTGTCTAAGTGGTTCACATGTTCTTGAACAGCTGCTGGTGAGCCTGGTACCCACTGAGGTAGGTAAAGCTGAGGGAGGTACAGCCACACTGGAGAAGCTGCCCCAGCTGAGCACTAACTCAAGATGTTGCTGCTTTCATGGGTGCGGTTCCTGGTAGAGCCCTGCAGATACCTGCTTTGTATCCATGATATCCATATCGGCAGGTACAAAAATTTCTCTGCACAGAGCTCTATGTATTAAGAATAAAGTGTGTTAGACTTAAAGTCAATTAAAGAGACTAAAAAGGAAAGACAGTAGGTCTGTGTAACTCACCAAATAAATCTTTGTATAATATAGGATCGCACTCTCGCAGGCAGTTTCGGAATATGAGCGCTGCTTCATTTCCTTTCACTAAAATTGTATCAATCAGTTCCCTTGCTTGCAATGGAGTTTGGGTTTTTTGTTTAATAACATCATGTTCAAGTTCAGAAATCACTTTGGCTGATAGTAAACTCTCTAGGACAGGAAGCACACATGTCAAACGCTGAAACAAAGCCAGTCGATTCTTACGGATTAAGGACAGGTCATCTGAAATTCAAGGGAAAAAATTCAGGAAGTTAAAAATCTTGAAAATTGCATTGTTACCAGTAACTGATGTGGACTATCAAGTTAGAGATCTTAATGCTTTTCATTCCACTTCCCACTCCAGGTCAGTAGTTATTTACAAGAATTACAGACTTTACATATGAGGCAGACAAACAGTTTAAGTTCTATGAAGTTTTACCATGCCCCTCTTCTCCAAGAGGGCTATCTTATACATTAACTGGTGTTGGGGAATAAAGTTATATTTATTGCCCAGGTGAAATGCACAGACCCAAAGGCCTGTTATATCATTGGCACTAGCTTAACAAAAAAAAAAATCTACTGCCAATCAAAAATACTGGCAAAGCTGGGTGGACTAATTTTTTTTCCAAAAAATATCCACCCCACACAGGGACAGGATTATGTGAAAGACCAAAGAACAGAACACTCAATACACAATTGTGATTTTCCAGGGTGTCTATCCAATTTTACACTGTGGATATAAGTGCTAGGAATATACACACCACATTTTAATGTGTTGTGCTACAGAAATTAAGTCATGACTCCTACTGTTTTTCAGGAGTTTCAAGCCCAAATTCAAAGCCTTACAAGAATATATGCTTTTCAGTTTGCATACAAGAATCAAAGGAGAGAGATAGAGGACCTTTTCAAGGCCACTTCTATTTCACTCCCCCTTCATTAAGGTAAGACCAAATATCTAATTCTACAGTGTCCCTGACAGGTGTTTGTGCAACCTGTTTTTAAAAGACTTCAGCGATAAGCATTCTAGACTTCCTTGGCAAGCTGTTACAATACTTAACTAATCTTATATGCAGTAGACTTCCGATAATCCAGAACCTTTGGGATCTAGGTGGTGCAGGATTATTGGATATGCCCGACTATCAGGAGGTACTATAAACTGGTTATTTATAACCACACACAAGTGTTTTTAACCCTTTTTATTGTAGCACAAGCACTGTCCAGCTTCAGACAATGCCAGTGGCAGACTGACTCGGTCCTGTCCAGTCTTGCTTGGTTCAGCTGCCGCCACCCTGTGACTTGTTTTTTGCCAAAGCTCATTCACTAGGCTCTTGCCATTTTGATGCCAAACTATCAGGCATGCCGTACAATTGGATGCCAGACTATGGAGTTTTACTGTAGTTTGAATTCCCTCCCCCCCAGCATGTAACCCAGAATTCCCTTTCTGCAGGCTAAGCCCATTCAGTAGACATTGAGACCAATTGTTCTTTGCCCTCTTCAGACGAGTCTGGCAATACTGTAAGGCAGGGGCGGCCAAGCAGAGAGCTGCATGCGGCTCTTTGCTCATAGAAATGCAGCTCTTATGAATTAGCGTTACCATACGTCCGGTTTTTCCCCAGACATATCTTTGTTTTCCAATGTTAAAAAAGCTGGCCAGATAGCAATTTAACGCAAAAAAAATCTGGGATTGGGGAAAGGGGTGGCAGCACCTGCCTTCAAGGGACCATTCAACTGTCTTTCAGAGCCGCGCGCCTGGATAGTTCATGGCCACTCCGTGCACGCATGCCTGGAGGGAAAGCACATAGCTATAGCGGTGACTCTAGTGAGACCCAAATTTAATAAAACCTGAGGCTGGGAGAGGAATTGCGTTAGAGGGGGAGGGCAGGGGGTGCCTGGCTCTGGGGGAGGGCTAGGTGCATTGGGTTAGAGCAGGGAGGCTGGGGGGAGCCTTAGGGTTATAGATTGAGCAGTTTGTCAAGCCCTATCTACTTGTCCATGGCGAGTAGATTTCAGCCAGTTGCTCCGTGCGCCCTATTCACCGGCGCTTTGCGCCTGCACAGTGCTGCTCTGGTGCATGAGCGGTTCAGGGCTGGTGAGTGGCTCTCGCCAGGGTTTGTCAAGCCCTAGTTATAGATCTATAAAAATATAATATGTGGCTCTTTGCACTATCATCCACAGCTATTTTGGCTCAGTCCAACTGGTTGGCTGCCCCTGCAGTAAGGGCTGTTTTATCAGTACCTTTCCCTCCTATCCCCCTTAATCTTCAATGCTAAACATGGCCAGGTTTCCTTCCCTCCCCCCCAACTAAACCCTTCATTATGCAGGATTTTCAGTGCTTCAGGTACTGAAATTAGGCTGACCAGTCTATAATTCTACAGGTTTTCCAATGTTTCTCTTACCAAAGGCAAGCAAACATAGCACCTTCCTTCCTTTGGGATCTCCTGAAGGTAACTTAGAGTTCCTTATGCAGTCTTAGAATTAGCTTAAGCACCACAGGGTTAGTTGGGTCAGACCCCACTGACTAACTATATCTAACTATGTTCCTTGAAGTATCTAGTCTCCTGTACTTTAAACTCCATGGCTATGTCTACATTGTGCTCTTGTGCAACATATGCAAATCGCCACACCTCATTTGCATATTCAATGAGCCACCATTTTCCTCAAGGGGCTTTTGCAGAAGAAGGAGCAGCCTACACTGCTTCTTGTGCAAAACCCCTCTATTGAACAAGAGCGGTTCTGCCTGAAAATAAGCGGCAGAATGGCTCTTGCGCAACAGGGTTTTTGCACAAGAAGCAGTGTAGGCTGCTCCTTCTTCCGCAAAAGCCCCTTGTGCAAAATGGCGGCTTAAGTATGCAAATGAGGCATGGTGCTGTTTGCCATGCCTCATTTGCATATGTTCTTGCGCAAGAGAGCAATGCAGATGTAGCTTAAGTGTAGCTTAAGACTACAGCTGAGTAGTCACAGAAATAACAGAGCTGATTAGTAGTAAATTCAGGAGACCAAGAAATGCTTGTAAGTACAAATTTGATGTGGTAGAAGTCAGTTCTTTGGTTTATATCCATAGTAGCCAACCAGTTCTGAAGTAGTAGTCACTACAGTGAGTACTGCTATAGCGAACTAGCCAAGCAACTGATCAAATAGCCACATGTGGGGCTAGTATGCCAGACACCATGTTTATATGACTGACCTATCAAAACACTGGCATATCGACAAAAAGTACAGTCCATGAGTCCATCTACATTGTACTCCTTAGCAGAGTCAAGACCATATGGAGCCTTAGGGAAGCCAGGAGCGCATCACTAAGAACAACTGCAAGATTGGTGCCTACATTCCATACTGATAGTGTTAATCCTCAATTTTTTAAAAAGAGGTAAATTAAAATGAATAGACCTTACCCCAGAATTAGCTAAAAACCTAAACAGATTATAGTGAAACCAAGTGCCAGATGCTTACCTGATGCTACTTCTTCAGACTGTCTTTCCTTCTCCTCTTCCCTCTTTTCATCTTCTGCAGTAAGCAGATCAGACACCAGTTCATTAATTGTCTTGTAATTTTCCTCAGTTGCTAAGATTTTACTCTGAACAGTCTGCTTTATTAGTCTTCTACTAAATCCCATCTCCAAGGCAGCTTTAACCACTGGGGTGTTCATCATGATTGCATCTTCTGAATGGCTGTCTCCAGATCCAGAATGAAGATCTATTCAAAATAAATTGGGATGAAGAGAATAATTTAGTTGATTTGAAAACTTTAGATATTTCTAGCATCATGAATATAAAAACCTAGAAGTTTAGCATAGTAATCATTTAATACAATGGGCCCTAATTTCTTAATAAAGATTTCAATTTAGAACTGTTTACAATTTTATTAGGATGATTTAAACAAAAAAAGCTTTGCTATAACAAAAATCTTAAACCAGCCACAGCAGGGGAATCCAGGTCACATCATTGCTGACCATTAGATTAGAATAAAAGTGTTAGGGAGGTATGTGCATAACTCTCTCATATATTATACCAACTTTTGAGTCCAACTGCATTAATAGAAAGGTTACAGTTCTACTACTGGTAATCCTTTTCCTGGCACTTGCAATCGAGGCCACTGACACTATGGGGAAGTCAGACAGCACTGTCATCATACTTGATTATTCCACTGAAGAAAGCAACTTCACAGACCTAGAGGAAGCTGTCTAACACTGTAGGGCTACGTCTACACTGGCATGATTTTCCAGAAATGCTTAAAACGGAACAGTTTTCCGTTATAAGTATTTCCGGAAAAAGAGCGTCTACATTGGCAGGATGCTTTTCCGGAAAAGCCCTTTTTCTGGAAAAGCATCCATGGCCAACGTAGATGTGCTTTTCCCGGAAAAAAGCCCCGATCGCCATTTTCGATCAGGGCTTTTTTGCGGGAAAAGACTACTGTGTGTCTACACTGGCCCTTTTCCGGAACAGTTTTCCGGAAAAAGGACTCTTGCCCGAGTGGGAGCAGCATAGTTTTTCCGGAAAAGCAGCTGATTTCTTACAGTAGATCATCAGTGCTTTTCTGGAAATTCAAGGGGACAGTGTAGACAGCTCGCAGCTTATTCCGGAAAAGCGGCTGATTTTCCGGAATAAGTGGCCCCATGTAGACACAGCCTAGTAGTTACACGTGTCTACAAGCTAGCAATGCCCACTTTTGAAGGTGCTGGCATAGTTGCAGGGCCCTCAGCAGGGTAGGGTTGTATGTACCTTGTTTAATTATAGCACCCTTTCAGAAGCTCTGATATTAGAGTGGTCCAAACCTTGGGTTATTCTAGCAGAAGACAGCATGATCAATGAGCCCACTGAGTCCAGTGAGAGCAGGGTGGGCAAATACTGACCCACAGGCCTGATTCGGTCCACCAGGGTTAGCTCCTGGTGGACACCCCCCCCCCCCCACACGCACACTATATTTACCTGCATGGCCACAAGTACCAGCAATCTCATCTCCTGTTGGCCATGGAGTGCCATTCCCAGCCAATGGGAATGGTAGGAAGCAGCATGCACCAGGACACCATTTCCTACACTCCCATCAGCTTCACATCACTGTTCCTGGCCAACAGATACCTGCAGCTGTGCAGATAAAACAGCAACAGCCCATTGGGGCTAATCATGCTGAATTGCCACTGTGTTACTGTCCACCACAGAGTTAGACACTACACAAAGGCAAACTTTTTTTTTTTTTTAAAACCACCCACACACAGTAGCTACGTCTAGAAAGGCATGATTTTCTGCAAATGCTTTTAACGGAAAAGTTTTCCTTTAAAAGCATTTGCGGAAAAGAGCATCTAGATGGGCATGGACGCTTTTCCGCAAAAGCACTTTTGCGGAAAAGCGTCTGTGCCAATCTAGACACCCTTTTGCACAAAAAAGCCCCAATCACCATTTTCGCGATCAGGGCTTTTTTGCGCAAAACAAGTCTGAGCTGTCTACACTGGCTCTTTTGCGCAAAAGGACTTTTGCCCAAACTGAAGCAGCATAGTATTTCCGCAAGAAGCACTGATTTCTTACATGAGATCGTCAGTGTTCTTGCAGAAATTCAAGAGGCCAGTGTAGACAGCTGGCAAGTTTTTCCAACTTGCCAGCCTAGACACAGCCAGTATGTATACAAATTCCTAGCATTGGGGAAGTTATAAAAGGATGAGAAATTTCTGGCAAACAAACTTGAAAGGACTATTTTAGTATAAAATTTCAGATACCTCATGTACTTAAGTCAACTATACAACTAATAAGAAAAATAATGCTGCTGCTTCTAAAATGCTATGAAGTACTTAGCAAGCTAATATTTACATTACATGTTAGTTAACATCTTTCATGCTACATGGTACGTACTTGATGGATCAGCACTTTCGTCCACAGGAGTATCTGAAGTTGACAAAAGCTACAGAATGCAAAGAAAGCATTAAAAATAAAGTCAGCATCCTTTTCTCTTTGCATACAAGACTGATAATTCCAGTGCATTCTGTTATTGTAGCATTTAAGAGCCCTAATCATGGGCCAGAACCTTAGAGCTAATTTGTCCCATCACAAGCCTCCCCCTCATGCCAATGGTCTGCAATTAAGAATTTTAACTCAATAGTCTAGGTGAAATATTTGTAGATAAAGATTATGCAAGTCTCAACAACTCCTACTATGAATGCGTATGGGGTAAAAGCGAAGCAGTTTCTACAACTTAAGTTTCTCTAGGGGTATGTCTACACAACATTATTTCAAAATAAATTTCAAAATAACTGCCTACTGTGTAGATGTGGACTAATGTCAAAATACTGCCAAACTGGAGGACTTCTTACTCTGACTCCCGTAACCATCATTGTATGAGGAGTAAGGGAAGTCAGAGGAGGAGTGCTCCATTTCAAAATAAGTGCTGTGTAGATGCTCCCAATTTTGAAATAAGCTACACAATTGACATTTATTAAACACAACTGAATTAAGCCCTGCTGTGTAGACACACCCTAGACGACATTACACACTATGCTTTCTTTATGCAAAAATCTGTTGCAAATAGTTTTTAAAAGTCCCACAACTGTGAAGCACCGAGAACCAGTTTCTGTACTTATATTTATTGATCTGATGTAATCACTAAACCCCCATATAATCAGAACTACCTTTCTTGATACCAAGTCCAGAATTCTTGTTGCCTGATACCAAGTGTTACAAAGTTTGACTGTTGTGTTCTTCAAATGGCCTGTGGTCGCAATACTACCAGTTCAATATCAAGTCTAACGCCACAAATTGTTCATGGAAACAGCGTTAAGAGTCTGGTTTGAAGACTAATAGAATTACGTCCATTCATTTCTGTGTAAAGCTGTCTCTATGAGCAATCAAACTTAAAACTCATACCAGTCACAACCTAAAGCAGTATCTAGAAAGCAGAGGGGGGAAGTTGTGTACCACCGTCTAATGTTGATATTAGCAACCAAAAAGTTACATTAAAAAGTTAGTCTACCTGTTCAAGGAGATGGGGGAATCTTGCCTGAATTTGATTGACAAATTCTCGCCCTTTTATTCCCAGTAGATACTCACATCTAAAAACAAAATGAAATGGATGTAAAAATTAAATATTTTAAAACTTCAGTCTAAACTTTGCATTTGTTAATTTAAAAATTTCTCACTCAAGATGAAGAATCCCCTGTTAAAGTTAATGGGGGACATGAACAAGGCGCTAAGCAAGAGTTGGATTTATAATTTAATAGCTCAGGGGTGGCCAACCCATTTAACAAAGAGCCAAAACAGGAGCAGAAAAAAAAATGCAAAGAGCTGCACCAAGATTGTCAAGCAAAAAACAAAACAAAAAAAGCCACAGAACAGAATTGAGCAAAAACAAAAAAAAAAATTTAAAAAGGAGGCTGCCCCTTTAAGACAGCTGCTATCTTGGGCGCCATTTTTAAAACCCACAGCTCTGACCCAGTAAGCACCGGGAAGTCAGGGGCCGCTTGGGGGGGGGGGGGGGGGGCAGCATGCCCACAAGCAGCTTCACGAGCTGCGGGTTGGCCATGGCTGTAATAGCTGATGGCAAACTATGCATCAAAGATCAGCATACAAAACTGTCCAATTTGAACAATGATTTCCCCCCCTTGAACTGTTCTCCACTTCATTAAAGCGATTTAAAATTAGTTAGCATATGGGGAGATATACAAAGGTACAAATCGTGGTTACATGTTCGACATCTGTCTTTGAAAATCCTTTCCTAGTTAGTGTCATTTCCCCCCCCCCCCCCCCCATTAGGAAGTATTTATATTTTATTAGTCAGAGATGTTCTCAATTCTTTTGATATGGAACTCTTGTACAGAGACAAATTTAAAAGCCCTCTGTATTGACCTAACTCTGCTCCCACTGACAAATTTCCAAGTAAAAAGACTTTACAGGAAGTTATGAAAGTACACTGGCCTAATTCTTCCACTTAGAACTTTTTGAACAAGTTACCTTGGAAACCATTTTGCATGCTCAATCCATGGATCATCTCCAGACTCCCAACACCTTAATCCTCCATCACAGCAAAAACATTTGACATCATCATTACGACCTTTAAAAGCAAGTTCACAAAGTATTAAACAATTGTTCACACAAGCAATTACTTAGCTTTGGTTTGTTTCAGGGTTTGCTAAGTCATTAGATGAATTAACTTTTCTTACCTACATAATAAAACCCAGCTGCTGCAAGCTGTTCAGGGCGAACTGGAATTCTTGTTGGCCAGTTCATGAATGTTTTAACACGAGCCACACAAGTTTGCATGCTCTGGTTAGAAATGCTGTATGTTTGTTGATCTCTCGTTTGATTTTCCACGAAAGGGCAATTAGGAAAGTATCTCCGATGCTCTGCCATGGCATTATCCTTTGGTTCCCAATTACTTAGTTGCCCCCCACAAGTAAAGCAAGCAACTTTGTCTGCTGGCCCAATGTAGTAAAAGCCAGCTTTTGCTAGATCTGTTGGTGATAAAAATGTCAGGGGCCACGTGTGAAAAGTACGTAGTCTAGCAGCTTCTGCGCTCATTCCGGGATTATAAAAGTTAACTCTCAGGTGCAATGGGTCCTCTGCTGCCCCAGAAGTTAGTGGTTCTTGAGGAAAACTAGAGAAATGAGTACTGTAATAACCAAATTGTTCTAAGCTTGGAGTCATGGTTATTGAATGCAAAGATGGTGAAAGACTGTTGATTGTAGCTGGAGGTGAAAAGGCTGAATATGAGGATGATCCAAGATTACTAACTGAAGTCAAATTCTGAATATAGCTGCAGCTAGGATAGAGCTGTTTATGTTTTTCCATAGCATTGTCGCCTTGTTTCCAGTTATCCAACATCAAGCCACAACTGAAGCATTTAACTTTATCTTTCACACCCGTGTAATAAAACCCAGCCCGGGCAAGACTCCTTTCAGAAACTGGAACATTGACAGGGAAAGTAGAAAATGTGGACATTCTGTAGAGTTCACATGACAGCTCATACTTCAATTCACACACAGTGCTGTTATTCATCAGACTAGCCAGGAATGAGCTGCTTTCCACTATGTTCATAATGAAATATTATGGAAGAATGGGACAAGTCTTTCTCTGGGAGGTAGTTTTGTGCATGGAGGTGATTTTGAATAATTCCCAGGCCATATAAAAGTGAGGACCTGAAAGTGAAACATTTTGTTTTATAACACTGAGCACAGATGTTAAAGGAATTAGTTGATTCTTAAGTGTTCTAACTGGGAATTCCTAATTTTCAACTGCACAATTGTTTAAAAGAAGAGTTACACACCCTCAAATTACAGAAAGTATATCAGACTGTCATCACATGTCATTTTCCCTTTGAGATGAAAAGTGTCAGTGACACTCTGGTGCAGATGAGATTTGGGATGCAGTAAAGAAAAAAATATGGAAGGGTGATCAAAATCCACCCCAATAAAGAAACTAAAATGGTAAAACTGAAGACACTGCATCTTACTATCATATTCCAAATTATTCATATATCTGTAAAGATTGATAAGAGTGTTGCATACTTATGTTGAAATTCTAACCTGAGACATTTAGAACAAATCCCAAGATTTCTAAAGTATTAGACTGCTAAACAAAAAACCAATTGTTTCAACAATTTTCACACAAGACAAAAAAAATTAAAGGTTATACTCAACTGCCTTACATAGAGGCAATCTAACTCAGGCAAAAATTATTCTTGCCCATACCAGCTGACACCACCATGTTCCACAGACGTGGAACAGCCCCAAGTTATTTCCTTCCATGACACTATCATATAGTACTAGGCGTCAACTTAACCAGGTTGCATGGGTACAGCTGCACTCTTATAACATTTAATACACATACTGGAATATTCTAATATCTTGTATAGATTAATTAAAAGATCTTTGTAGGCCATGTTCATAAAGCAAAGCACTTACAGAAATATATTTTAAATTTTAGTTTCTTTATTTGTGCACAAAACTACCTCCCAGATTTCAGACTGAAGTCCCTTTTAAGGGGCTCACACCTCCATAATGAGATTTGTCGTTCACAAGAAGAAATTGTAAATATCTATTGTCTGAAACATCTGATTCTTGTGTTGCCAAAACCTGTAAAGTAGAAGAGAAACATTTTCTTACAAAAACAAGGTTAATTGTTGTAATTGTCAACTGAAATATTTTTCAAATAAGCCTGTTGAAAACTAGAATCTCAAAGCTACTTTTCTTAATGGTTTGACAGCAGGTTTCAGGATAGTTAAAGGTCACTTCCATGAATACTGACATGAAATCCTATTCCCACCTTGTTAACCTGGTATTGAAAACATTCATAAGAGTAACTGATTTCATAAGTTGTCAAATATTTGGCAGATTGGCCACTTAGACTATGATCTATCTACTTTACATAAATCAATCTATGTTTAGAGGTGCAACCTAAACAGATACAACCCAGGTTTAAATTGGTATTTAAAAAAAAAGTCACACAAAAGTTGCACCAGTTCACCTAAACCAATTAAGTTAAACAAGGGCTTGTCTAAATTCAGTTGTCCAATGTAATATGCATTGTCAAAGCCAAGTGCCCTCCCACTAAAGGAAAAACCCTCAACCCTACAAAATACAACCAAAAGTTCCAAAAGTGCAGGGGATAGAAGTTAGAGTCTGTAATTTTAGTGTCTCTGTTTTTTGCTGAGTTTCAAGCTGAAAAGTCTCTGAAGTGTTCCATGCTTTCATTGAACACAATACACAAATATGGGGAGGCCAAGGAGATATATACCCCCCACAGTAACTGTTTCCAAGCAAACAGCAGCAGCTTCAGTTTGGTAATGGCTTATTGATACCATGTATTTAAATGGTCACTGGGGCACAGTGAGTGGGAGGGAGCAAGAAGCCAGTCTTCCCCTTTCTCAGCCCCTGATCCTAGCTGGTTCGATTAACTCAGCTACATCTCCAACAAGATGCAAGGGGGGCACCTAGATCATATTTTAGAAGCACTGCAACCTCATGGGGTAGGAGGGCAGCTGAGCCAGATCTCAGAGAGCAGCACTGTGATCTGGACCACAGGGCTGCAAAGTCACTCAAATATGGGTGCCGCCACTCTATTAACCTGGGTTTCCTCATAATGCAAGTACATGTTGTGCCCCAGATGATCATTGCAATTATCCTTAATTAAGGATACTAAATGCAAAAAAAAGTTATGCAAGGGTATGCAGTAAAAAAAAAAAGTAAAGTAATGCAAGTGTTAAATACCATTCATAGGAACACAGGAGCTACCACACTAGATCAGAACTATGGTCCAGCTACTCCAGTATCCACTCTATTTCTCTAAACAGGTGCCTCAGTGGAAGTACATGAAACTCCAAAGTAGGCAGCTGTGGAACATATAACTGGAGATTGATTTATACCCAGAGCATGAGGTTTTAGATATCTTCCAAATCTTTTCATTTAAATATTAACTATGGTAACTCTGGATATTCTTGTAATCAATGTAATCATCCAATCCCTCTTTGAATCTTTTTAAGTGTTGTAGCAGTAAGTTCCACAATCCAAAAAGTATTTCCTTTAATCAATTTTCATTTTGCCACCTTTCAATGTTAATGTTCGCTTGTTCTTATGTTATGAGCTAGAGAAGGGATGCATTAGTCTAACTTCAATGCATCTTCAATGTTCTCATCACTTATTCATCTCCCTTTCGAAGGGCATGCCTACACAGAGCAAACGGGAAACTTAGGGTTAAATAGCTGCAGGTGTAAAGACAAACTGAGTGAATTCATCATGTGAATGCTTTTATGGAGTGACAGTTTGCAGTCACCTAATACCTTAAGAAAAGCATCACAGGGGGGGGGGGGTAACATACACTGAAATTTAGGCACACTGACTACACCCCTGCAGTTGATTTTAGTTTTAAGTGACCCTTAGTAGACATGCCCTTAAAAAATAACCAAGTCTTAAGAATTTTTAAAAAGTGGTTATTTTTTAAGTTAGACTAACATGACTATACCACTAAGACTTTTAAACCCCAATCTTGCCACTCATCTATTTTTCCAGTCCTTTAATTATTTGTATTGCCCTTATCTGAATCCCCCTTTGAGATAGGGCGACCAGTGGCACACACAGTATTCCAGATGAGGAAGTGCCATAATGTATGGCATGGCATATCTGAATTGAGCTCATAAGTTCAGAATGCATGCTACATAAACTATTTGAGTTTTCCCCTGCAATAGTAAGCAGTATCAAGCAACATCTGACATGTGCTCACCAAGCATAGTTAAGTAACCCTGAAATACATCACAATCATATCTGGCCTTGACTAAACCTAGTATTTCAAAAGGTACATTATGTTTTTATTTACACTGAAAAACCACACATTTTGCATTTGTTTCTTTCCCCTGCTTTAACTATACAAATATGAGCCCAGTATAGCTTACAAGGGCTATGCATGCTTAACCTTCCAGAACAAAAGGAAAAACGATTTAGTGCTTTAAAAACTAACAAGATGGTTTAATGGGTGATGAGCTTTCCTGGGCCAGACACTTCCTCAGATCATAGTCTGGAAGAGAAAGTGGGTCTGGCCTAGGAAAGCTCATCACCTATTAAACCATCTTTCAAGTGCTACATCGTTCTTCCTTTTGTTTTAGCAAAACCAGACTAGCACAGCTACCTCTCTCTAGCTTTCCAGAGCGAATGTCTCAGTGCTCCACTAAGACTACCTGCAGTTTCTTCCTTGAACTTGAAAGAAGGGAATAATTATAGGAAACAATTTACGACCAGGCCCCACCGCACATGGGGGTGGGTGGATGGAGCAGTATGCGAGTCTCCGAGTTTCACGCAGCACCAGCCGCACTCCGCAAGGCCTAGCGACCCTCGGGCTGGGAGAGAGCTCCGCAGGTCACCGCGTCCAGGCCCCGCCCCACAGCCACGCGCACGCCGGCCGGCCGGCCGAAGGTTCCCCGTCAGCACAAGTCGCATGACAGCCGCGGTTACACAAGGACCTCGGCTTTCATGGTCCGAACTGGCCCCGGCGCTCAGGGAGCTGGAAACACCCCCCGGGGCGGCCCGCGGGCTCAAAAAAAAGAGGGTCCAAAACGCAAATCTTTCAACAAGACGCAGTTTGGAGCCCTCCACGCAGGCGTGCGCCACGCGCGGGGCTGGCAACTTACACTGCTGCGTCAAGCGCCGCCCGCGCCCAACGTGGCGGCCCAGGCCAGCCCGGCTTAACCGCTCCACCAACGGCTCCCGCGTGCCCGCCCCGCGCGCTGACTGGCGCCGTTAGCGACTCACGCGCACGTCTCTCCCGCACCCAGCGGCCACCCCAGCACGTAGCCCTGCTGCCCCCCCGCGTATGGGCGGCATCGACAGCCCCTCCTCGCGCCCTTTGGCTGCGGATGGGTAGGCCCGGGGACTGCGCCCAGCTGCGATACTCACCCAGCGCTGCGCTGAGCCTCACGCACGATTGGGCGGCCGCGGCGCATCCCAGGCAGTTATATACCCCGGCAGGCCACTGTCGCTTGGAGGGCGCAGCCTCCGTCACGCGGAAACTCCCCGCCCTACGCGCGGCGCCAAAATCCTCAGACCTGAGCTGGGGAAAGTCCTCCTCCTGCCGGTGCGCATGCGCCCGTTGGCCTAGGCGGTGGCGGCGGCAGCAGCAGCAGCCGGGACAAGCGTGTGGTGGGGCCGGATCGTAGCGGGCACCGGGTCTGTCCCTGGGCCTGGCGCAGCCACACAGAGCGCGCCCCGCTGGCCGGCACCAGGGTGCTCCAGGGCACCCCTCACAGCCTGAAGCCAGCCCCTCAGTCCTGCGCTTCCCCCCGTCTCTGGCTTGTCGCGGGAGGCGAGAAGGCGCGAACTCATTACAGCTGCCCGCAGCGCGTCGTCCAGGCCTGGCCGGCTGCCGCCTTCAGCTCCAGGTGCTACGCGCTGAAGCAGGAGCAGCCCCCGCAGACTTCACTGGAAACAAATATTCTTGGCAGGGCAGCGTGTGGGGGGGCAAAACAGCAGGAATCGGATCCTCCGCATAGCAGTCGACTCGCTCAGGGTTGTGCCCTGTTCGCACATACACAGCCAGTGGGGCAGGAACAGCTGGGCTGCTTCTCTCGTTTAATGTACATTTGGGGACTTGGGATCAAGTAGAGCCAAAGTTTATGGGGAACGATCAGGGGGCCGACCACATAACAGCTGTGCAGCCCCTTCCCCCCTTCAGAATGAAATAATGCTTTCTCAGGAAGCAGGGAAGGGATGGGGGTGAGGGGAGGTGTTAAAAGAGCAGAATCAGGCTTTTTGATCAAAACTTGATCATGTGAATGAATCTAAAAGGCCACCTTTAATCTCTTTTAAATATCTCTGGAAATGCACAGGAAAATCCCTCCTCATGAGTGTAGTTAAAAAAGCCAAAATATTCTGTTTGGAGTAAATCTAATTACATTATCTCCCTCTCCCCCATGCTTACTACTCCCTAAGGGACCAATCCCACTCCCATTAAAGTCAGTACCAAAACTCCCACTGACTCAAATGGTCCAAGATTAGGTTCCAAATGTGTGAGACTTTCCTTCAGGGTTTTTTTTTCCCTCCTTCCCCTCTTGCTCATTCATATAGTCATGCTGAATAAGGGTCTGCTACTGTTCCCACCAAAGTTAACAGGAACATTAGGTACTTTCCTCTTTATAGGGGAAGCCCAGCAGAAATGTATGTGTGTGTGTGTGTGTGTTTCCCCTCCCACTGCTGGGGGAATTCCAAGTGCCTGAACTACTTCCTGCTTTTATGTGTGGGTGTGTCAAGTTAGACTGTAAAGCAGCCAGATTTTACATTCCCTCTATCCCCTTTTTATCCAGATCACAACCGTTTATCACTCCATTAGAGGAAATGTCAGAGAGAGAAAGAGAGAGAGAATAAAATATTCTGTAGTTCCTGCCCTAACACGTGGGTTTTAGCAATGTTCTGGTCTCAGCTGCTCCTCCTTCTTATCCCCCACTCTGAGATCTGTCACCAACAATCTCCTCCCTTTCTTTTCCCTTCACAGTGTTACCAGCTCTCATGATTTTGTAATGAGTCTCATAATTATTATTTTCCTTAAAGCCCCAGGTCCTGGTGTCAAGTAGATGCAATCATTTCAGCCTTCATTTTTACAGAAAAAGTTTCTAGCCCCTGTGGTTGAAACTACAAGATGTGACCCTAGTACAAGTATGAATACCAAATGGATTATTTTTACATAATATCTTCTAAATCTCATGACAATCACATTTAAAGCCACTTCCATTATATCTGGTGAATCTGATTCATGATTTTTGAACATTGTGAGTTGGCAATACTGTCTCTACCCCTAAGCTGAGGAAGAGGAATAGCTTTCTGGAAACCTTGTGCCCTTTGCTTCACTGACTGGTGCTGGGATAAATATCACCAGAGCATTCTAGAATGGATCTCTAGCTGAAACTATAAGAAGGGGGCAATTGTGTTCATCAAACTTTTAGAACTTTAAAGAAAAGGCTGCAAAATGTCAGAAGAGAAAAAAGAAACGGGGGAGCACAGAATGGAATGCAGTCAAATGTCTATCAGACTAGTTTCAGATTGACTCTCCACACAGGAATTTGAAAAAAATTCCACAAGAAACCCCCCCCACCACCACCACCACTGACTGTTGATGTCCAAGATAGCCCAACACAATCATGGTACACCCTCTCTTAGGACAGAATAAATACAAGATGAAAAAACTCACTGTAGGACTTTTTTTTTTCAAGGAGAGATGGCTGGTGGGGAGGTTTTGCAATTAGGAACTGAAGGTGTGCAATATAGGAAGCAAAACTGAACTATAAATTATGACACCAAGACCAACTTTTTATAGCAAGCTATTCTGGTAAAATGCATTTACAAAAAAGACTCTATAACCCCATTTACTCAATCTCTCTCTGACATTTCCTGTTAAGGTTGAATGTCATTTGTCATCAGTGTTAAAAGGAAACATGCAAAATTTGGTCAGCTTCTGTACCATTACACTTAGTGGTATGTCCCCATTTTTTCCTATACTGTGGTTCATGGCATACACAGAGAGAAATAAAACGAAATCCTCTTCAGTTTTCAATTTTTACTTGTCAGGTGGAATACGTTCACATCTAGTCTGATTCTGAATATTTGCTTTTGAGTATCATTATGTGACTGCCTGAGAAGACAGGTAGAAGGGGCAAGTGAGCCATGAACTAGTTTTGTAGCCATTATCTTGTTTGCTATAGGTGTTAAACAGTACTACTCACAGATACTGTCTGGCTACATCTAGACTGGCATGATTTTCTGCAAATGCTTTTAACAGAAAAGTTTTTCTGTTAAAAGCATTTGTGGAAAAGAGCACCTAGATTGGCACGGATGCTTTTCCACAAAAACACTTTTTGCGGAAAAGCGTCCATGCCAATCTAGACGCGGTTTTGCGCAAGAAAGCCACAATGGCCATTTTCGCCATCGGGGCTTTTTTGCGCAAAACAGTTTTTAGCTGTCTACACTGGCCCTCTTGCACAAAAACATTTCCGGAAAAGAGCTTTTGCCCGAACGGGAACGTCAAAGCATTTGCGCAAGAGGCACTCATTTTGGACAGTAGAACATCAGTGCTTTTGCGCAAAATCAAGCGGCCAGTGTAGACAGCTGGCAAGTTTTTGTGCAAAAGCGGTAGCTTTTGCAAAAAAACTTGCCAGTCTAGATGCAACCTCTATGTTTTTAGCTTCTCCAAGGCAGAATCCCAGGCTTCTGGATATGTCAATGTCAGTATGTATGTCATAAGTCAGTGACATATCTTTGAACATGAAAAGCACTTTGTTTGCCCACTGAACAGTAAGGAGATAAGGTACGTCTTGTGGCATCTTCTCTTTGAATGCAGCTGTAAAGCTGGTTTTGTGAGTTAAAATGTGTGTAAAAACTCCTTTGAACCCTGTGATGCTTTTGGGTCTGTCTTCACTGTAGAGCAGTGGTTCTCAAAGTGTGTTCTGCTTTGAGACCAAGACCATGACTATCTTGCAGGTGGCCCATGGGCTTGGGGCTCACACCTCCTTTCCTCCCCTCCCTCAGCCCCTGCAGTGAGGAGTCTGTGCTAGTGCTACACTCATGCAGCTCCCTTCCCACAGCTCCCTCCCATGAGGTGGAGTGCCAGCACCAACTTCCTGCTGCAGGGCGTAGGGGTGGAGAGTCTCACGGGTTGGATCTGGCTTATGGGGACATGAAGCAGCTCCATGTGCTGCCGCTCCCCCTTCTCCTGGTTGGGGGAATGACAGTGCAGCAAACCATTCACCTGGAAGCTTTCCCCGCTGCTCCCATTGGCCAAAATATGGCAAATGAGCACCATGGGGGTGGGTGGTGCCTGGAAGTGGCAAGAGACATAGAGCTAGGTAAGTGCTCCCCATCATCTCCCTCATGCCCAGACCTTGCATCCTCTACCCATCAAGCAGCCCTCCTCCCACTGAGACCTCACACCAGCGTTCCCTCTAATCTGTGCAGAAGCACAGCTTCACTGGTGATTAATCCACCCCACCCAGTCAGAGGCTCAGGGCTCTGTGCAGGGAGCTTACTGACTGCCTGGGAGGGGCTGATTAATCACCCGTGAAGATATGCTGCTGTGCAATTTAGAGGGAACAGTGCCCCACATTCCCATCTTGCTCTTGCACCTTCACTCCTACCCAGATCTCACAACCCCATATCCTGCCCAGACCCCCCCACCTCAGCCTACTTTTGCACCCAGCCTCTCACTCAAATCCCCCAACTTCAGCCCACCATTCCTGCATCCTCCATCCTGACCAGACCTCCCCCCGACCCCCACTTCCAGCCTGCTCCTGCACCCAGCCCCTCCACCCCCAACCCACTCCTGCACCTTACTTCCTGGACAGATCTCATGCCCCCATCTCCTCCTGCACTCTTTTTGATATTGTGGGTGGTCATCTGGTGGTCCACAAAAAGGTCTGCAATGAGTGGAGTGGGCCGCTGGCCAAAAAGTTTGAGAACCACTGCTGTAGAGTTAATTCAAATTGTCTGTGTGATGGGGTGCAATCACAGAAGTCCCTGGGGAGTATTTCCCAGTGTGTTGATCATGCCACTGACACTAGCCTTCTTGCTCTCTCTGTCTCCCCACCACTCTGACCTGCTGGGCCAGATCCTCTAATCTCCCCAGACAAGGCACAGAGTTGGGGTTTCTGCCCCTCTGCAAAGCAACACAGACACTGAACCACTTCAGCTCTGGGAAGACTTGGTTCTAGGGCTCAACACCCAGGAAACCAACCCTCAAAAGGATCAAAACCCCATATAAGCCCATCTTTCTCTGTGTAAAAGTTTGACACATGGAATGCTCATAAGATTAGCCCTCTATCAGTAAAAGAGAGAAATGCACAGTGGTTGCTTCCCCCTAAGTAACAATTATTTACACTGGGCCTAATAATAAAGTGTTTTTATGAAGTATAAAAAGTAGGATTTAAGTGGTTGCAAGTAAAAACAGTCAAAGTTAAGTTACTAAATTAAAATGAATAGAAAACACATAGGTAGTTCTAATCCATTAAGAAACTTGTTACGTGCAAATTCTTATCCTAAACAGCTGTTCTTATTTCATGTATACACTTCAAAACAGAGTTTATTTTTTTTACTCTGACTTGGGTCTCCAGTCCTTCAGAGTTCTTCAAGTATCCTCTTAGGGTGTCTAAGGTAGTTTCAAAAGCCAACTGAAGATAAAAGGGGGTTGCTTCCCATTGCTTCAATAGATTTTTCCCTAGGGTGGGAATCCTTTATTTGGCATCTCCCCTTCCCATGGAAAAACATAGGATTCAAAATGGATTCCAGTATCAGTACTTGGTATAGTCACATGTCTTCCCAAAACCAACCACTGTTTGAACTTATAGACAAACATGGCTGTTTATAGGTCATTGAACTGATCACCGAGTCATTAAGTTTCTGGGACACCAGTAATGGCTCTCATTAGCACATTTAAAACTATAAACAGGTTCATACTTCATATTTCTAACTTCACATGCAAGAATGGTACATACACAAAAATAGGATATACAGATCCAGCAGATTGTAACTATGAAATTGACGTGTTACGTGACCTGTTTTGCATAAAGCATCTTTGAATTATGTATATTCATATTCCTAAGACAGTTTTCATAAGGCATATGGGGCGGTCACAGTTACTCCTCTCAAGTTAGACTAGCTCTAGTGAGAGTGGCCACTTTATGAAATACTCATAACCAGAGGAGAAAGTAAGGTGGTGCACCTGGTCCACCGCTCCAGAAAAGCCAGCTGGGGTGCACTGCTGTGCGCATGTGTGGCGTGGCTTGTGGTGAGCTCTCACAGCTAGGGCGCCTGCTGCAGCCTGGCACTGGGGTCTCCACACGTGCTGCCACATGAGGCAGGCAGGTGTGAAAGGGACCAGCTGAAGGTGTACAATAGGGGAGGTGGGCACATTTCCAGCCAGGCTCCTGATGTATCCGTGCTTGTCCTGTTGCCCATCTTGCTGGATGCCAGGCAGTGCATGTGCAGTCCATGGTAAGCACTGTTGCCGGCGGCCCCTGGGAAGAAGCCAGGGAAAAGGAGTATCGGGCCAAGGGGTCACTCATCCCACTGCTGGTTTCCCTGAAGCAGTGCCTCCATACAGGTGGCAGAGCAGTGAGGAGGAGCAGCAAGATAAAGGTACCAGGCAGGTAACCCTTCAACAACCAGGAATACCCTAGGCTCCTTTCACCCCCTTCATACACACCTCAACTCCCTGCTCTGAGCCTCCCACACCACTCCCAGCCCCCTGCTCTGACTCCTGACTCCACATACTCCACCAGCGCCCTTCCCTTGAGCTTCCTCATATCCCTCAACCCTGACTCCTGCACCCCACATCTCCTGCCCTGACTCCTGCACCACTCCAAACCCCAACCCACTGTGCTTACCCCCCCCCACACACACACACTCTACCCCACACTTACATTAATAGAAGTTACTTTTACCCCTGACTGGGGACCATTGTCCAATAGATCAGGGCTCACTGATAGAATGACACATTCCAGTCAGACTTCTGGTCAGAGCCTAGCTCTTAACAGAGCTTACAGGATATAGGGACTGCGTCTAGACTGCATCCCTTTTTCGTAAAAGGGATGCAAATTAGACATACCGCAATTGCAAATGAAGCGGGGATTTAAATCTCCCCTGCTTCATTAGCATAAAAATGGCTGCCACTTTTTTCCGGCTCGGAGCTTTGCCAGAAAAAAGCGCCAGTCTAGATGCAGATCTTTCAGAAAATAAAGCCTTTTCCGAAAGATCCCTTATGATCTCTTATGATAAGGGATCTTTTGGAAAAGGCTTTATTTTCCGAAAGATCCGCGTCTAGACTGGCACTTTTTTCCGGCAAAGCTCCGAGCCGGAAAAAAGTGGCAGCCATTTTTATGCTAATGAAGCGGGGGAGATTTAAATCCCCGCTTCATTTGCAATTGCGATATGTCTAATTTGCATCTCTTTTATGAAAAAGAGATGCAGTCTAGACACAGCCACTGGGGCTGTGTCTACATTGGCAAGATTTTGTACAAAAGCAGCTGCTTTTGTGCAAAAACTTGCCGCCTGTCTACACTGGCCACGAGTTCTTGTGCAAGAACACTGACGTTCTAATGTGTGAAATCAGTGCTTCTTGCGCAAGAACTATGACGCTCCCACTCAGGAATAAACCCTCTTTCGCAAGTGTTCTTGTGCAAGAGGCCAATGTAGACAGGCAACATGAATTTCTTGCGCAAGAAAGCCCAATGGCTAAAATGGCCATCGGAGCTTTCTTGCGAAGAGAGCGTCTACATTGGCATGGATACTTTTGTGCAAAAGCACATCTCTTGCGCAAAAGCACATGCCAGTGTAGACGCTCTCTTGCACAAATACTTTAACACAAAAAATCTTGCGTTAAAAGTATTTGCGCAAAATCTTGTGAATGTAGACATAGTGTGGGGGAAGAGGGCCAAAGTTTATAAGCACCCTGGATCTGAGGATACTGGCAAATACCCCTGGCTACAGGATATTTCATCACGAAACCTGGTTTGTAGGAGTTCACATTTTACCCTCTGGAATATAAAAATCATGGGCTACTTTAATGAGAATTAGGCTATGTCTAAACTACATTCCTCTTCTGAAAGAGGAATGTAAATGAGCCCGATTGAAAATGCAAATGAAGCATGGATTTACAAATCTTGTGCTTCATTTGCATAATCACGTGAGAGCACTTTTTCGAAAAAGTGTTTTTTGAAAAAGAAACCGCAGTCTAGAAAGGGTTCTTTCGGAAAAAAAAACAAAACCCTTTTTCGAAAGAACCCATACTCCTGAAAAAATGAGTTTTTTTCGAAAGAACCCTGTCTGGACTGTGGTTTCTTTTTCGAAAAACCCTTTTTCAAAAAAGCGCTTTCATGCAATTATACAAATGAAGCATGAGATTTATAAATCTGCACTTCATTTGCATTTTCGATCGAACTCATTTACATTCCTCTTTCAGAAGAGGAATATAGTTTAGACGTGCCCTTATAAATGAATTCCTGTAGCGATCAGAATCTTTTGCAAGGGCGTACATAGACGATGTGGCCATCTTCAGGAGTTTGTGGTAAGATCACCTTAATCACATGGGAATTAAGTTGCACCAGCTCAGAGAGGTCAACCTAAATGACAAGCTTTCAAAATGCAGAATGGGAGCTGCTAAAGTGACCTACCTTGGGCACAGAGTGGACAAATGGGCTGGTTTGCCCTGAATCCTTAAAGGGGGAGGTCATAAAGAACTGGTCTATCACCAAAACTGAAAAGCAGGTCCAATTGTTCATTAGTCTGGCCCACCATTACAGGAAGTTTGTTATTGGGGTTCAGCAACATTGTTGCTCCCATCATAGATCACCCATATATGGAAAAACCAGAGCAAGTGGTGTGGATGGAGGTCTGTGAATGGAGATTTATGATACAGAGTTTCTTAGCCAAGGAACCTGTTTTGGCCAGCCCTGATTTTGATTTGATTTTGGCCACTCCTGATTTTTTTGCTATGTACAGATGCTTCCAATATTGGTGTGGGAACAGTTCTAATACAAGGAGCGGGCAGTAAGAGACATCCTGTGGCATACTTAAGCAACAAACTGTCCTCCACTGAGCAGAATGATGTTACCATTGAGAGGGAATGGTATGCCATTGTATGGGCTGTCAAGCAGCTTAAGCCCTATTTATACAACATGAAATTCACTAAAAACTAGGATGTGAGTGAGTAGTTGACTACCTGAAAAGCTAAAGCTTATCAGGTACTCGAATTGACTACTCGACTACTCACTCCCCCACCCCTACCCCCTTGCTGCCTCTGTATCAGAGGCCAATAATAACACTGTGCAGAAACTGGAGTCCCCCAGATGGATCTGGCTATCAAGAAAAGTTCATGCTTAGTCTATAACTTTTAAGGTTAAGTAGAATATTATTGTATATGGCTCTTTTCACTGTTAAAAGGCTCCACGAATCTGCAGCATGAGGTTATATCTGAGCCCTATAAATGGGTAAGGGTGAGTGCCCCTCGAGTATGTGACAGAAAATTTGTGCGGGTAACAGGGGAAAACACACGAAAAACACTATGCACTGACAAACAGGCACAGTTTTAGAATTTAGATTTCCCTTCTCCTCTCTCAAACAAAAAAAAATTACGGAAATAACTGAGTTTTTCTAAGGGTTTCCCCAAAAGATCTAAAGTATGTCAGCTCCACTACCCATCAATTTGCTTTTCTCATGTTGTCCCATCTCTGAAGCCCTCCTTTCTCCCCCACCCAGTTTACCTTAGTCCATAGTGATAAAATAGACAGCATAAATTGTTTCTCTTTGCAATACATCAGCCATAAGGGTATACATTGGCATGCCTTCCCTAAGCCCCCTCCTCTGTGAAACCTTGGAGGAAACCCTATTTTCTACTTCCACTCAGCTGGAAATGATCATATTAAAAATATTTAGCTAGGCTTCAATCTTAACAAAACTCAAAGTTACTATGCATGAAGATCATCAGTAACTTTTAACTTGAATGGTTTCTGAAGATTTTACTGTACTCCCACATACTTCACTCAATATGTATAGCAATTCATTAGTGCACTTGTATTACATATAACTAGATACACATACCTTATGCAACTTAAAATGGCTTTTGTATCTGTAATTTTAATGAAGAAGAAAACTCCCAAGTCCATTTGTTATTTTCTTGGAACATTCAGACAGAAAATAGTATCTGACAATTAATCACAGACCTGTAGACTGCTTGATAAAAAGGCTAGTTCAGACTGGTGCCTTTTTATCGTCCACATCCCTGTAAAAACAAAGATAATTTCCTGGTCACCACATTTATCAAGTTTTGAGAAGGGGAAAGACGGAATTAAAGCACTTCAAACTGGCATAATCTAGTAGTCAGGATGATGCAACAGACCTTGAATTACTAACTTAACAGTAGCTGTTCAGCACACTGGCTGGATCTGCAACCTCACATTAGAATGTAGGTTAGGTCTCTTCTGTTGATCTACTCTGAGACAAAAGTTAGAATCCTGGGTAAAGCTGGTGAATAAATTCTGGTGACTCATTATGGTAGATGTGGTTTGTTAACTCCATCAGGATATAAAATGGAAGACCTGCTGGCCAGAGGTAATGAGAAATATAGAGATTTTGAGGGAAATCTAAGGCAGAGTTAGAAAGAATATAAAGCTTAGTTTATATTCATGAAGTAGCAGTCCCAGAAAGGGGGGGAATTTGACTTCTCACATCATGAGGGGAAATCGGACCTGAAAGTCTCTGTGAATTCAAGCTGCTTCCTTTGTGACTGATCAGAGAATATCAGCGTATCTCTATCATTTTAATTATTTTATTTGCTGTGGCATTTGGGACCATGATGCACATGAAAAGCAACACATTGTGTGTTACTGTCTACAGAAGACAAGCACTCCTGACCTGTTATTAGAAAAAAACCCTCTCACATGAGTCATCTAACCTTATAAATACTTAAGCAGAAAGGTGCGCCTTACAATTTCATGCTGAAGGTCAGCAAATGCTAAGTCCAGAGAATTTCCACTGTGTTTGCAAGTCAGCTGAAACTCAGTTTTAAAGATCTGCCTACACAAATGAGCCAATGAGCCACAAAATTGAAATAAATCTTGTTAGTTTTGTCATTGTCTGGGTTTTTTTCCCCTCCCCTCACTACTTGTAGGAGAAATGTTCCGAATGTTAAGAGCAGTAGTTAGATTAGATTCAGAAACATTGATAAGTTGTGTCAATCAGAGATTAGCTTCACTCATTCACAAATGCTCACTTTGAAAAAGGGGCTGGAATGAGTTACTACAGACCAATCTTGGCCTACTTTTATTTTAATTCCTTTAATAGGTTCGAGAACTTAGAATCATAGAATCATAGAATAATAGGACTGGAAGGGACCTCAAGAGGTCATCGAGTCCAGCCCCCCGCCCTCAAGGCAGGACCAAGCTCCACCTACACCATCCCTGACAGATGTCTATCTAACCTGTTCTTAAATATCTCCAGAGAGGGAGATTCCACCACCTCCCTTGGCAATTTATTCCAATATTTGACCACCCTGACAGTTAGGAATTTTTTCCTAATGTCCAATCTAAACCTCCCCTGCTGCACTTTAAGCCCATTACTCCTTGTCCTGTCCTCAGAAACCAAGAGGAACAAATTTTCTCCTTCCTCCTTGTGACACCCTTTTAGATATTTGAAAACCGCTATCATGTCCCCCCTTAATCTTCTTTTTTCCAAACTTAACAAGCCCAGTTCATGAAGCCTGGCTTCATAGGTCATGTTCTCTAGACCTTTAATCATTCTTGTCGCTCTTCTCTGTACCCTTTCCAATTTCTCCACATCTTTCTTGAAATGTGGCGCCCAGAACTGGACACAGTACTCCAGCTCAGGCCTAACTAGTGCAGAGTAGAGCGGCAGAATGACTTCACGAGTTTTGCTTACAACACACCTGTTGATACAACCTAGAATCATATTTGCTTTTTTTGCAACAGCATCACACTGTTGACTCATATTCAACTTGTGGTCCACTATGACCCCTAGATCCCTTTCTGCCATGCTCCTTCCTAGACAGTCGCTTCCCATCTTGTATGTATGGAACTGATTGTTCCTTCCTAAGTGGAGCACTTTGCATTTCTCTTTATTAAACCTCATCCTGTTTTCCTCTGACCATTTCTCTAACTTGCTATGGTCATTTTGAATTATGTCCCTATCCTCCAAAGAAGTCGCAACCCCACCCAGTTTGGTATCATCTGCAAACTTAATAAGCGTACTCTCTATCCCAATATCTACATCATTGATGAAGATATTGAACAGTACGGGTCACAAAACAGACCCTTGAGGAACTCCACTTGTTATCCCTTTCCAGCAGGATTTAGAACCGTTAACAACAACTCTCTGACTACGGTTATCCAGCCAATTATGCACCCACCTTATCGTGGCCCTATCTAAGTTATATTTGCCTAGTTTATCAATAAGAATATCATGCGAGACCGTATCAAATGCCTTACTAAAGTCTAGGTATATGACATCCACCGCTTCTCCCTTATCCACAAGGCTCGTTATCTTATCAAAGAAAGCTATCAGATTAGTTTGGCATGACTTGTTCTTCACAAACCCATGCTGGCTATTCCCTATCACTTTATTACCTTCCAAGTGTTTGCATATGATTTCCTTAATTACCTGCTCCATTATCTTCCCTGGGACAGACGTTAAACTGACCGGTCTATAGTTTCCTGGGTTGTTCTTATTCCCCTTTTTATAGATGGGCACAATATTTGCCCTTTTCCAGTCTTCTGGAATCTCCCCTGTCTGCCATGATTTTTCAAAGATCATCGCTAAAGGCTCAGATACCTCCTCTATCAGCTCCTTGAGTATCCTGGGATGCATTTCATCAGGACCTGGTGACTTGCTGACATCTAACTTTCCTAAGTGATTTTTAACTTGTTCTTTGTGTATCCTATCTTCTAAACGTACCCTCTCTCTGCTTGTATTCACTACATTAGGCACACCTCCAGACTTCTCGGTGAAGACCGAAACAAAGAAGTCATTGAGCATCTCCGCCATTTCCAAGTTTCCTGTTACTGCTTCTCCCTCCTCACTAAGCAGTGGGCCTACCCTGTCCTTGGTTTTTCTCTTGCTTTTAATGTATTTATAAAAAGTCTTCTTGTTTCCCGTTATGCCTGTAGCTAGTTTGATCTCATTTTGTGCCTTTGCCTTTCTAATCTTGCCCCTGCATTCCCGTGTTGCTTGCCTATATTCATCCTTTGTTAGTTGTCCTAGTTTCCATTTTTTATATGACTCCTTTTTTATTTTGAGATCGTGCAAGATCTCCTTGTTAAGCCAAGCTGGTCTTTTGCCACATTTTCTATCTTTCCTACACAGCGGAATTGTTTGCTTTTGGGCCCTTAACAACGTCCCTTTGAAATACTTCCAACTCTCCTCAGTTGTTTTTCCCTTCAGTCTTGCTTCCCATGGGACCTTACCTACAAGTTCTCTGAGCTTATCAAAATCTGCCTTCCTGAAATCCATTACCTCAATTGTGCTGGTCTCCCTTCTACCTTTCCTTAAGATCATGAACTCTATTATTTCATGATCACTGTCCCCCATACTGTCTTCCACTTTCAAGTTCTCAACTAGTTCCTCCCTATTTGTTAAAGCCAAATCCAGAACAGCTTCTCCTCTGGTAGCTCTTTCAACCTTCTGAAACAGAAAGTTGTCTCCAATGCAGTCCAGAAACTTATTGGATAGCCTGTGCCTCGCTGTGTTAGTTTCCCAACATATGTCTGGATAGTTGAAGTCCCCCATCACCACCAAATCTTGGGCTTTGGATAGTTTTGTTAATTGTTTAAAAAAAGGCCTCATCTACCTCTTCCACCTGGCTAGGTGGCCTGTAGTAGACTCCTAGCATGATATTATCCTCGTTTTTTACCCCTTTTAGCTTAACCCAGAGACTCTCTACACAGCTATCTCCTACATTCATCTCCACTTCAGTCCAAGTGTGTACATTTTTAATATACAAGGCAACCCCTCCTCCCTTTTTTCCCTGTCTGTCCTTCCTGAGCAAGCCGTACCCTTCCATACCAACATTCCAATCATGCGTCCCATCCCACCAGGTTTCTGTAATACCAATGATATCATAGTTGTATTTATTGGTTAGCAATTCCAGTTCTTCCTGCTTATTACTCATACTTCTCGCATTTGTATATAGGCATCTAAGATACTGATTTGATCTTGCCTCCCTGTTGTGCCCTGCTAGTAGTAACTTGCCAATCTGCTAGTAGTCTTTTTTCACTCCTCAAAAAAGACCCAAAGTTGAAGTAAGGGAAGTATAGGAGCATGCCCCTGAGGAGATCAGCAGTCTGGTATTCAATTAAATCAGCTTGTTTCAAAACCCAGCTCCATGCTCCCTCCCAGGGAACTGCCGGTCTTGTCTACCAGTCACCTACTTTCATTCTGTGCACAATCACCATCTCTCTTTGTCCTGCCATAAGGCGCCCTCTCCTCAGCTCCCACTCACATCAAAGTGAATCTGACTTGAGAGCAGGTTTGAGCCAATAGAGAAGAGTGGGATATGTTCCCAGGTCTCCTTACTGACCTCAGTGTGTGGAGAGTGATTGGCAGATAGAGCTAGCTTCCTCTCCTAGCAGCTATGAAGGATGCCAAATGGCCACATAGGCACTGTGTGGCATCACAAAGGTGTGCACTGCCACGGTTGTGTTAGAAACGGCTCCCTGGGGAGTACCATATGGGAGACAGGGCAGGCACCCAGATTTCTCTTTGCTTCTTCCTGGTGGAGCAATAGAAGGGAGCAGCGGTGAACAGATGCACTTCCTTCTGCTCACCCCACCCTGAAACACATTCCTCCATGCCTGCAGGGGACTGTAGGGGGAGGGTGTGTGTGTGCAAGGAGCAACCTGTGCATCCTGTGCTAACCTTTTAAAGATCAGATGGGTAATGTGACCTGGATGCATAGAGCCCTGACATAGCTTCCCTTACAGGTGCCCAGAGGAACAGCATTGGGGGGGGGGGGGGCACAGGCAATGCCAGCTGCTCCGTGAATCCAGGTAATTTTTGAGGGGTGGAGGAGAAGATGTGAAGGGTTCATGGCAAAGGGGGAACAGTGCAAGAATTAGGGATGCAAGAGAGGTCAGGGGTTAGGCTCCAGGAGGGAGGGGCAGGACTGAAAAGGGGAGTGCAGGGGCTGCGCTGTAGAAGGAAAGGGTGCCTGAGGTGTAAGTTGAAGTTTGGGGAAAAAATTATAGTGATGATATATGAAACTGAATAAAACACTGTAGATAAAGTACACTGTGGTAAATCTATAGTGGATTGTTTGAGGATTGCTGCTGAGTTATGCTATATTTCTATAAATGCAACAGAGTAAGTGACCTGCAGACACTGGGTAACATTTTAAGTAACACTTTCAAAAAAGATTTGAGCATTTAGGGCCCAGAATTTCAAAGGTATGCAGTTGCCTAACTTCTATCGACTGTGATGAGAATTAGGTGCCTAAATACTCTTTGAGAATCTGCACTTTCAGAGCCCAAATTTATTTGAAAGTTAGTGGGATGTAGGTGTGTAATATTGTTGATATCGCCCTTGAAAATAGGATGTAGGCATTTTTTAAAATTGTACCCCATATTTGTACTGTTATGAACAATACACTTTTATTTAAAGGAATGTTCTTTTAAAATCATTACAGCAGTAACATTCATAGAGTAAAGAATAGTCTCGGAAGGTCAGCCATGTTAGTCTGTAATTTAAAAAAAATTAACAAACAAGTAGCACCTTAGAAATTAACAACAATATTGTATTGTGTCATGAGCTTTTGTGGTAACAAATCCACTTCTTCAGATGAGTGGAAGAAGTGGGTTGTGCCCAAGAAAGCTCATGATACTACAGTATATACAATTTTTTGTTAGTCTCTAAAGTACTACAGGACCACTCAGTTAAGTTTTTTTTAGGGTAAAGAATAGTAGAGTCATATCTAGAGTGACTAAAGGGCATAATCCTGGGACTCCTAAAAACTTGTTAAATTTATATCTAGTCCTTACAGAGTTGGATGCTGCTATAGCAAGTGCTTTTTACCATTTGAACAAAGTAACAGAATCTCTTGCTCTTGATTTTTCTTCAGTTGCATTATCAATGGGGGTCTCCCCTAAAATCCAAACTATGTTTGAGTCTTAAATCTGAGCTTAAGTTTGAATCAAATTTCTTTAGTTGGGGTTGTTCACTGCTTAAACAACTTTGTATGACACGGACACCACCACTGGCAAACAGAGGATTAATTTGGTTACCCCTCTCTTCTATACAGGTCCATAAGGAAGAGAAGAGGGCATGGTTGGATGCATCAGGCTAATCAACTTCCCTAAGAGGAAGGCAGGAAACTTTGGTTAAGAGACACAAATGGACGATCTCTCCCCATCCACCCACCCCCCAGCCAGCCCATGAAGTCTGCCTCCATCTGTACTCTGTTAAATTCCGAAACCAGCACCTTTCTGCTTTCTCCCTTGTTGCCCCTCATGCCCTGAAGAAACTCCCCGTAAACATTCACAAAGCTAAATCATTATCTTCCTTCAAAACCGTCCTCAGATCTCTCCTTCGCCATGTGTTACCAAGTGGCATGCATGTGTGCTCTCTCCACATGCTGTACCAGCCCTGGAGACAGTCAGCCTGGCAGACCTTGATAGTACCAGCCGAGAAGACCACAGACTTGTTTCAGTGTCGAAGATGCTTGGCCAGACTGCTTGTCAGCAAAGCCTGATACATGATACTAGCACCCCACAGACTCTACAGGGATGGGTACTTAATGGCTGTGTCTAGACTGGCAAGTTTTTCCAAGTTTTTGTGGAAAAACTTGCCAGCTGTCTACACTGGTCACTTGAATTTCCGCAAGAACACTGACGATCTCATGTAAGAAATCAGTGCTTCTTGCAGAAATACTATGCTGCTCCCATTCGGGCAAAAGTCCTTTTGCGCAAAAGGGCCAGTGTAGACAGCTCAGATTTGTTTGCGCAAAAAAGCCCCGATCGCAAAAATGGCGATCGGGGCTTTTTTGCACAAAAGCGCGTCTAGATTAGCACGGACGCTTTTCTGCAAAAAGTGCTTTTGCGGAAAAGTGTCCGTGCCAATCTAGATGCTCTTTTCCACAAATGCTTTTAACGGAAAACTTTTCCGTTAAAAGCATTTGCGGAAAATCATGCCTTTCTAGACGTAGCCAACATGTATATCCCCATTACAATGGACCAGCTCAGTCAGTGGCAAAATTTTCTGATGCCCTCTTGGCTAGACAAAGGTATGAAGCAAGAGACCTTGACAAATGTATTTCATGATATCCCTTCATTACCTTCCCTTGTATCTTGCTCCAGAGGGATTTAGAAAACAAAACGTGTTCTTCGCTTCTGTCAAACCCTGTAATGTTGTGTTAGGCCAGAGTTTACCTGGGCTCACTGTTAGGAGTGTACACATACATACCCAGTATCATTTAATTCTTAGGAGCGCCTGTGTTATAGCAATACTAGCAGTACCTTTGCCAAGGTCATGCATTGGAAAGTAACATTGAAAGCACCTGCTTTAATACAAAGCCTTGCTTCCTTGACTATGGTTCAGGTCTCAGTACATCAGACTCAATGTTCTAGGCTCACTGCCTGTCTCTTTTACTTTGTACTGCCCATCTGTCTGTCTCTATCCATCTGTTGTCTCTTATCTTATATGTAACCTGTAAGTTGTTTGGGTGTAGTTTTTGTCCTATTTGTACAGTTCCTAGTGCAGTTAGGTGTGGATCCATGATTTGGCCTGTTAGACTTACTGGTAATACAAATAAATAATGTCTATTGGGTGAAAGGAAGAAACTATAAAAAGAAAAATTTGAAATGAAGGTGGCTCAAGTACTATTGTGCTCTCAAATGGTATTAAATGGGAGGAAGTCTGAAGTGCTATACAAAATTTATAAGGCACTTCTGGGTTTTGAGAAATACATACTCAGAGCCAGCATTCTCATAGTTTGGCTTTACATGAAAGCTACAATTGCATCGAAGTGAGCAAATGGCAACCATAGCCATACAAAATAGAATACACAGGAAGAACTCCAGATTCATGAGAGTCCTAACTGTCTTTAATATAAAACTGACAGCTCTAGCAGGGGAAGAGACTAATCCTTATGTATTAGAACTCAAAATGTTGTGAAGATGAAATGCTGCACATATAAAACAGCAGGCTCCGAATACAGGACAGGACCAGGTAGCCAGGGGCCGCTGCAAGAGGCTTTGGCTTCCCTGGTTGGCTTTGGTAGGACTTCATTTTGCCACAGAACAGGCTTCTCTGACTGTTCTCCTCCCCTCCTCCGGGCTGGGCTCCCCAGCCCTGCTCCCTTCCCTCCCCTCCACCCACTCACTCACTCACTCCTCAGTGGGCTGACTGAGTGCTCTAGCTCCACTTGCCTCCCTACCTCCAGCCCAAGAGTGGCTGGACCAGAAGTAAAACTTCCTCTCCATGTGCCATAGCATATGAGTGTCAGTGAGGGGAGACAGAAGCCGGGGGCCCGTGGAACCAGACAGAGGCTGTAAGGCAGTGTTCTTAAACTATGTTCCAGGGCACACCAGTGTGCCGCGAAGCAGTCAGAGGTGTGCCGCGGAGAACAACAGAATTCAAAATAGCTACCCTTCAAGGGGCAACTTTTTTTTCTCAATAACTTTCCCCCAGCCCTTTTTTTCCCTCAATAACTTCCCCCCAGCCCTTTTTTTCCCTCCCCTCAACTTTTTTTTTTTTTTTTTGTGCTCAACAAAAAATCCTTGGTGTTCCTCATTAAAAACAAATATTGTTTGGTGTTCCTTGGTCTGAAAAAGTTTAAGAAACACTGCTGTAGAGAGTGCCCAGCAAGGCTAGAAAGAGAGCAGGGGGTTACCCTGAGAGGCTAGCAAGAGAGGGGAGCCAAGTTCAGGATGGGGTAGCTGAGCATGGACTTCAGGAAGCAGGTGGGGCAGAAGAGGAGCTGCATTGGTTGGTGATGGCTGGGGGGAGCTGGTCACTGAAGTCTGAATGGAGTGGAGGGGAGGCCTGGAAAGGAAGGATGAAAACAGTTGAGATTCCAGTTGCTTTATCTTTAGCACTGGTGAGCAGATTCCTTTTATTATTAAATTGCAGACCTCAAGCATCTGTTTATTTTTCAGGCTTAGAGAGAAATGCTCTATTTTAAGGAGAATGAAAGGCCTTTTGGGAGGTGATGGCAGGCAAGGCAGGGCCTGAGGGATAGACTCAGCCTCTGAAATCAGCTTTTTTTTTTTTTTTTTTTGGTCATTCAAATGGATTTTGGGTTATGGGCTGACATCTGAACCATCATGTAAAATATTTTCCTGTTGCCTTTAGACATGCACACAGAGGTATCCCATTGCCAAGTCCCTATCCTAGGACTCTCTCTCTCTCTCTCTCTGTGTGTGTGTGTGCGCGCGCGGTGGGGGAAGGGACAGGGTTCTTTGACTAAGAAGGCTCTGCGCCTAGGGAATCTGTGATGGAGATCACTGGGTGAGGGGCCACTGGTCATGGATGTTGCTGGCCATAAGGGTCAGGTGGTAGAGGGCAGGGGGATGATGTGACATTGCATACTGGCAGCACAGAGCTGAAGTTGGGGGTGCAGGCAGGAGGGAAGTGTGGAGGGAAGGGGGAATGAAGGTGCCAACTGTGCAGAGGTTGAGGCAAAGGGGGCACAATGCAGGCATTAATGGCAAAGAGGGTGCAGGATGGCTGAGAGGGGGCTTGGGAGCCCAAGGGAGCCAGGGGAAATGGGGACGTGCCATGCCTGTGAGGAACCAGGGGTGACAAAACACAAGTTTACCCAGGGCCCCTTTTTCCCTAAGGTCTGCCCCTGAGGGTGGGCTTGTCTTGGCAGTGCAGATTGTGATGATGTAGCTTGAAAGTGTAGTACCATTGCTTCTTTGTCCTGAACTTTCCCCTCATTCCTCCCTGAAACTTGATCTGGTATCCACCATTAACGATTTGTACTCAGAATATTCTAGCAACTGTAGGCAATACCCTTCCTTCAGCATTGCCTATTCTCCCCTTCCCACCATCCTCTTGGTGTAATACAAAGGTAGTCTCCAGCGAACAAACTGTCAAGATCTCACTAATTCCCATACAAATTTGCCCAACCCCTAAAAATCCTTGTTTTTTTCCTTAGACAAAAATGATCTCTATACTCTTGTTCAAATATGGCTTCCATAAGATTAACAAAGAACAAAGTACAGTCTCCTTGAGAGCGCTGTATTTCTGTGATGATGTGAGTGCTAAATGAAAACCTGGGTTGAACAGCAAAGTGCTGCAGCAACTCTAGGGGGAGAAGGGAGAAAAAAAACCCTCATCCGCAGCCTACTTCTTCCTGCCCTCACTCCTCCCCCTCCCCAAGGCCTTTGTGCACTTGCTATTCTTCACCCTCCTCTAAGTCCTTCACAATGCTGTCAATCACCTGTATGGTGGTGCTGCCAGTTAGCTGATCCAGGATGTCACTGAACAGCTATGGCTGATGGGTCCTGAGTACCCACTATCTTTTTTTTCTGTGGATGCTTCAGCACTGGAGCACCCACTGAGTCAGTGCCTATGAGTCTAAATATATTATGTCTACATTATTACCTTTATCAATCACATTTATAATCACATAAAAAATATCAGCTTAGTTTGACAGGCTGTATTTAGCATAAACCCATAATGATCTACATTAAAAAAAAGTAAAGGTGGGTAATTTAAGTAATCTAATCCCATTTCAGTTGCTCCATTATTTTGCCTAGGCTCAAAGTCACACAGTTGGCCTACAATTACCAGGGTCATCCAGTTTACCATTTTTAAATAATGGTACAAAATTAGCTTTGTTTGACTCTTCTGAAAATTCTTCAGTTTTCCAAGACTTACTGAAAATCAGCATTAACGGTCTGTTGAGTTTCTAAGCCAGGTCTTTTAAAATTCTTGGATGATCTGGGCCTGATGATTTAAAAATGTCTGACTTTAAAAGCTGTTTTTTTAAGTCTCCTGAGATAATACTGTAAAAGAAAGAGTTATCATAGAACAGGAACACATCATCCATTTTTTCTCAAATACAAAGCAAATATTTATTCAACACTTGTATCTTTTCTGCATTATTGTTAATCCTACCATTTCCAGCATGGATCATTGTCAAGATTTTTTTTGTTCCTAATACATTTAACTTCTCCTTATTGTCTTTAATTCTGTTGGCCAGGTATTTTTCTGTTTACCCCTTTGCTTCCCTTATCAATTTTTCTATAAAACCTAAATTCTGATTTTTATTCATTACTATCAAATTTCCAAACTTCCATTTTTTTAAGCAGCATGACCTTCTCTCTCAATTGTGGTTTTCTATGCATCAACTAAGATGTTCTTAAATAATTTTCAATTAGCATTCATATTTTGTGATAAAATTCTTCCTTCCAGCTTATTTAGCTAATAATTATTTTCAGCTTTGTGAAGTGAAACACTAACTACATAAATGATTGGTGTGGAGTTGGATTTTATTTTTCTTATAAATTATGCATAGGATCATGTCATTAACACTTGTACTTAAGTATGTTTAATTGTATGATCAATTCCTCTTTACTTGTTAGTACAAAATTTAGTAAAGAGTCTAAATGCTTTTGAATATACAAGAACAACGAGAAGTCCTGTGGCACCTTCATCAGATGAAGTGGGTCTTTGCTCACGAAATCTTATGCTCCAATAAATCTGTTAGTCTATAAGATGCCACAGGACTTCTCATTGTTCTTGCAGATTCAGACTAACACAGCTACCCCTCTGATATTTGAATATACAGTTTATTTCTCAGGATGATTAAGAGAAAATGAGAAACCTACCCATTTCCATGCCACCTCAGACCAGTGGCCTGTCTAATATAATATTCATTTTCTCTCTCAGTTGCCAGCTGCTTCAGAGGATGGGGAAACAATAAATTGCTCCCAGGAGGTTTGCTGATGCTATGTGCTATATTTGCTTTGCATAATCTTTCTTCATTTTCACTTTCATTTCACATAGAGCAGAATTATTCAGCACTGCGGAGAATTAAACTAATTACTACCATGATACAAACTTTCCACATCTAAAAAAAATTCAGAACTGATAAGCTGTTGCATTCTCTTCATTCTATTTGATTTTCCATTTAGCTATTGATCAGTACAATCTGTCTAACTCCTTGATTTGCATAGTGGACTATAAGAAGAATAAAACATCTATTAGGAATAGAAATCAAGAATGCCTGAGCAGAAGCCTTCAAACATTAGCCTGAGACGATTTGGGCCAGGCTCTCAGCACAGATCAGCACCATCCTCAGCAGGTCTATGCTTCAGAGCTACATGGACCAGACCCAGAAAATCTGGCTCCAATCAGGATCAGCAAACTTCAGTCAGACTGGTCCTCTACTCCTTAAGGCCCTGGCTGTCGTTAGTACAGGTGTCTTCATGAATGACCCTGGTTACCAGGGCCCAGAATGAATATGGGCATTTCCACATTCCCCCACTGTTATCTTGTGGCATGGAAAGAAAGTCACCACTTGCAGCTTTCTGTGCAGGCCAGCATCCTGAAGATGCATGCATCATGGACCTTTCCAGATTACCCCACATTCAGGGGTGGCCCATGACTATAGGCTGACTCAGCCATCGCCTACGGTGCCTCCTTCAACGGGGTGCCCGGGGCGCCTGATGATGACGTCACTCCATTGATGGGCATGCAGGTAGGGGCACCAATCGCGCATTCTGCCTGGGGCACCAGCTACCGCAGCCCACTTCAGGCTGCTCCTGCCCACGTTGATATCTGTGAGATGCCCACAGTGATCCACAACTTTCTAAAATACTACAGAGAAGTATCCCTTCCTATTGATGTACTCTGTCACAAGGTGCTCTTGTGCTGAAATTGGAATGTGTGTGCCATTTACTGCTTCGCCTCAGTTAGGGAAGCCCATCTTTGCATTCACAATTTCATGCACATTTCCCAGAGTCATGGTCCTACATAGCAGAATGCAACTTATTGCCCTTCACACACTATGCTACCACAATGGTAGACTTCCCTACTCCAGACTGATTTGCAGCTGAGTGGCAGCAGTATGGAGTTGCCAGCTTCTGGACAACAATTGCCACAAGCTTTGTTCCAAGAGGGCAGCTCTCAGTCTGGTGTCCTTGTGCCACAGGTCAGGGGCCAGCTCAGCACGCAGTTCCAGGAAGTTTGCTTTATGCAGGCTAAAGTTCTGTAGTCAGTGCTCTTCCCTCCACACCCATGTGATGATGCAATCTCACCGATCAGTGCTAGCCAAAAAACGATGTCTACCATACGCAGCTGTTCTGTGACTGCCCAAAGCACTGCTAAGTTGCTGCTGTCCATATTACAAAGGGCACGTCTAGACGATGAGTGGCTTCTGAAAGATATGCAAATTTGGCTCAAATTTGCATATCTTCTTCCATTTTTTTCCCCGGAAGAGGCTTTTCCGATATTTGGACCCTCTATATGGGGTCAAATATAAAAAAACCCCTCTCTTTCGAAAGCCCCCTGTACACCACCTTTTAGGAGGAATAAGAGGGCTTTTGAAAGAGGGTTTTTCCAATATTTGGCCCCGTGTAGATGGGCCAAATATCAGCAAAGCCTCTTCTGGGGAAAAAAACAGAAGAAGATATGCAAATTCAAGCCAAATTTGCATAACTTTTCAGAAGCCACATGTAGTCTAGACGGGCCAAATACTGTGTTCCTCTGTCAGTAACTTCAGAATTAACTGAACTGGCGTAACACATGGCATCATGGCACTTAACAGAGCATCGAGAGAATTGCAGTAAGAAAAGGATGGATCCTGCAGATGCTGGAGTGCTCAGCAAAGAATGGTAGTTTGAAAAATGGCATGAAAGGAAGCTGGAAACTCCAGGAAAACAGGGATACAAACGAGTGCCTGATGGGATGTTTTGCATGGTCCCAAGATGTACTGTGTGCCATTTTTCCTTCCCACAACACCTAGCAACAGATGGTGTCACTAGGCACTGTGGGATACATACGCATAATGCATTGCTCACGCTGTCAATGATCATGACACAATCTGTCAACAGGGGGAGCAAGCATGAACATGTTTTGATGACTTTGCTATTGTCCATTTTTTCATGTCACGTTAGTTTCACTGACAAAACATTTTAGTGTAGACAAGCCCTAAGGATAAACAGGCCCACCAATGAGGGGAAGGAGGGAAGAGAGACAGTTGCCCAGTGATTAAAGGGGCCCAAGGCTCCTGCCCACTGCTGTTGCTAATGCAGCAGTGGCAGTAGCCAGAGTCCCGGGTCTTTTAAATCTCCACTCGAGCACCACATGCTCCATTCAGCTCTGAGAGCTGGGATGGAACACACTGCACTCTGGGAAATGCGGAGGGCTGGCTACCCTGTGCCTCCTGTCTGAGGCCCTACCCCTCCCAAGAGCACTGACCCAAGCCCCTCCATCTTGCCCAGGGGCCTGTACAGGCTTTTGGCTCCCATGAGGATAAATTACCCAATACTAACCATGCTCCTAGGACACAATGTTCCTGATTGTTGAGTACAGGGGGAGACTCCCAGCTTTAGACACACACACATAAATTACACATGGTATCAGAGTTCATAAGAAACGTGTGTTAACTACATTTGTCCAATTATTCACAAGGAGTGTGTCATATAGGGCATAGTTTACCACATAATTCTCACACACACACGCACACGCACAAAACCCTTTATTGCAAAACAACAGCTTTCTGTGAAATATTAGCAGAGTCCCCAATTACCTGTTCTTATGGGAAATAACTTTTGAAAGAAGCCAAGAAACTTTGCCAGGCTGTCCCCTCCTGGAGTTTCTGGAAAGTCCCTTCAGGTCCGATGGGCCTGGAAAGTCATGGAGTGGAGATAGAAATCTCTCAGTGGTAGGAGGTATTTTTTTTTTAAAGACACTCTTGATCTGGGGCCGCTGGTTGCTTTTGAGCCTGAGCCATATTGTCATTGCTGAAGCTTCCTGTGGTTACTCTGTAGTAATTGTAGAGGGTCTTTCCAAAAGACCTTTTTACTTGATCCATCTAATGCTAGAAGCTTCAGGGGGTAGCCAAGTTAGTCTGTACAGGATAAACTTAAAAAACAACAAATGGTCTGGTAGCACTTTATAGACTAACAAAACATGTAGATGGTATCATGAGCTTTCGTGGGCACAGCCCACTTCTTCAGATGACCAGAGTTTGGACTTCTTCATGGAAATACCTGATAGGACCAACGTCCAGTACTGCAGATGGTAATTTACTCCATCTACTCTCAATTTGTCGTCATTTCTCTCCTCCCTAATTCCTTTCCTTAGCTCCCACATAATTCCTTATGCTCTTAGGAAGAGATCCTCAATGAAGCCCATTCATAGAAGCAGTGGGGAAGTGGGTGAAAATCATACCCAATTTACATTAAAATCAAGGAAGCAGCATGTACCTTATCTAAAATAAATCATAGAATCATAGAACCATAGAGCTGGAAGAGACCTTAGAAGATCCTCAAGTCCAGCCCCCTACCCAAGGCAGGACCAATCCCAATTACATCAACCCAGCCAGGGCTTTGTCAAGCCAAGACAAACACCTCTGGGGATGGAGACTCCACTACTTCCCTAGGTAACCTATTCCAGTGCTTCACCACACACCTAGGCTATGTCTAGACTGCAGGCCTCTTTCGAAAGAGGCTCTTTCAAAAGCATCTTTCGAAAGAGAGCGTCTAGACTGCACGGAGAAATTTCGAAAAAGCGGCTTGCTTTTTCGAAAGAAAGCATCCAGTGAGTCTGGATGCTCTCTTTCGAAGAAGCCCTATTTACATTGAAGAATGCCTTCTTTCGAAAGAGGAACTTTCGAAAGAAGGCGTTCTTCCTCGTAAATTGAGGTTTACCGCCATCGAAAGAAAAGCCGCGTTCTTTCTAATTAATTTCGAAAGAACGCAGCTTGAGTCTGGACGCAGGGGAAGTTCTTTCGAAAAAAGGCTACTTTTTTCGAAAAAACCCCTGAGTCTGGACAAAGCCCTAGTGAAATAGTTTTTCCTAATATCCAAACTGGACCTCTCCCGCCGCAATTTGAGACCATTGTTCCTTGTTCTGCCATCCATCACTACTGTGAACAGCCTCTCTCTGGCCTCTTTGGAACCTCCCTTCAGGAAGTTGAAGGCTGCTATCAAATCCCCCCTCACACTTCTCTTCTGCAGACTAAATAGACCCAACTCCCTTAGCCTCTCCTCGTAGGTCATATGGTTCAGCTCTCTAATCATTTTGGTTGCCCTCCGCTGGACCCTCTCCAACTCATCCACATCTTTCCTGTAACTGGGGGCCTAGAACTGGACACAATAGTCCAGATGTGGCCTCACCAGAGCCAAGTAAAGAGGAATAATGACATCTCTGGATCCACTGGCAATGCTCCTCTTTATGCAACCTAATATGCCATTAGCCTTCTTGGCTACAAGGTCACACTGTTGACTCACATCCAGTTTCACATCCACTGTAACCCCCAGGTCCTTTTCTACAGAACAGCTACTTAGCCAGTTGGTCCCCAGCCTGTAACAATGCTTGGGATTCTTCTGTCCCAAGTGCAGGACTCTACACTTGTCCTTGTTGAACCTCATCAGATTTTTGTGGCCCAATCCTTCAATTTGTCTAAATCACTCTGGACTCTATCCTTGCCTTCCAGCGTATCTACCTCTCCCCCTAGCTTTGTGTCATCCGCAAACTGGAACTATATAAGAAGTATAATGTTCTTATATAAAACTCCACAAAGGCAGTATAGTGAGATGCAAGGCATTAGAATGTGCTAAGACATACTCATTACAGTAAATATATTGTCTTAACACTTTACTGAGATTTCACTCCAGTTTTTAGATATATGTTGCTGTTTGCTGTTTCCATAAGTGAATGGTTCTGATGTTTCACATTGGTCGTGGCTGCTATTTTACTCATATATAAGTTGAGATCCTAAGGTTTAAATCCATCTCTCTGCCCACCTATTTTTCTAAGACTATTTGGTCACTAGCTACTCCTTTGGGTAAATTTGAGCAGCCACAGGAAATAGTACTATTTAAGATATGACAGGCATATGTTCAGAGTTTCCAAAAAAGTACTTTAATCGATTTTGACTGCATTTGTTTTACATTAACACTTAATTTCTCTTTCTGCCCTCTTCATCTCATTTTGATTTTCTTTTTGTTTCCTTCACTAAATTTCTAACCATTAGTCTGAATTTTATAAGTGTTTGCCATGGTATTAAGCAGGCTGAGGTCTCTGTATATTGAATGCCGTGCTTTGTTTAATGCAGGACAGTGACTGGGCTATGTTTCCACTATTGGCCAATATTATTCACAAATTAATACATCCGGGTGCTCTAGTTTACACAACCTTAGGGGATTGTTCTGGCACCCAAAGATCACAGGTAAAAGAGATGCCTCATCTACACTCCCTTCTCCTGGGTCATGTGGTCTGTGCTTAGCTCTGTAACCTGTGTGTGTAGAAATCCTCTAATCAAACTGTCTGTAGGCCTGTTTTGTGACCTTGGTGCCACAAAGCACCTAGAATAGAACAGAGAATCTCATTCAATGTCCTTTCCCTCTCAAGGTCCAGTCTGGGGATACAAAATAAGACTGTGGGAAAAGGGTTAATTTAGAAGTATTTAGTTTTTTAAAGACACACAAACTTTGGCAAGCTACAGCAGCGCATGTTAATTTTTGAATGGCATATTTGACCCTTAAAAATCCCGGAATCTTTGTTTCTGATTTTTGTGTCGTTAGGCATCATTATTCAAATCCTTTTGCATGACACATTTTAATTTTCTTCAAACAAAAGGCATTAAGTAGAGAGCAAATATAAGGAGCATAAGGGAGCAAAGTGAGCATATACATAGGCTTGTATGTCAGTTGGCTCAGGAATAGTTCTTTCAAACATGGACTTGATCGCTTTCTTCAGCCAGTTTAATCACAGCACACCAACAAGTGGCAGCACACAATATGGAGCCTGAGACAGCCCTAGGAGAAGAAATTGCAAACCACAGGTGCTGTTTTAGCACCATCGTGTGGTGAGAATGAAGTAACATTGCAAAAATCTCAGAGGGGTAGCTGTGTTAGTCTGTAACTTAAAACAAAATAAAACCCTTAAAAACAACAATGGTCCTGTAACACCTAAGGGTACATCTAGACTATACACTTCTTTCAAAAGAAGCTTTTTCGAAAGAATCTTCTAAAAAAGCTTCTTTTGAAAGAGATTGTCTAGACAGCCACAACTTTTTTCAAAAAAGCAATCCGCTTTTTTGAAAGATCACCCAGGCAATCTGGATGCTCTCTTTCAAAAAAGCCCTGTTTGCGATCAAGAACACCTTTTTTCGAAAGAGCTCTTTCGAAAAAAGGCATTCTTCCTTGTAAAATGATGTTTACCGCTGTCAAAAAAAACCGCCGCATTCTTTCGATTTAATGTCGAAAGAACATGGTGGCAGTATAGACGCAGGTGAAGTTTTTTCAAAAAAAGGCCACTAGAACAAAAATATTCTGGGTTTCCAATTCTCTCTCTAGAACTGTCCCAGAGCTAGCTCAGACATCTGTGTTTGCTGGCTGGAAGTTCCTTGTTTAAAACCCTAGCTACTAGAAGATGATCTCTTGAGCATTCTTCTTTACTACTTGATTACAGCAGGCCCTTATAAAGGCTTCCCATGTTGTTGTTTTTTTTCTGGTCTTCTCACTTTTGGATGAAAGTCTCCCTATTATATGACATAACAGTCCACTTTGTCAACTGATGTGCTCATCAGATTTTTAAAGAATGATCTCACAACTTTTTGTGTCTCTTTATCAATGATAAATAGTCTCACATTCTTTCCCCCATTGCATGAATAAATGAACTGACCTCCATTTTACTCCTGTCTGGGGTAAGCTTCATGGTAGGTCAGGCTCTGGTGAAGCATTTTTTCGACTCAGGCTATTCTATGAGCTGGTTGGAGCAAAAACTTTTGCTGGACATTGGCTGATTTTTCCTCCCTCTTTTTTATAGTGGTTTGAAATGAGTCAGCTTTTGACATCATGTCCTGTGAACAATGGTAGAGAGTCTCAAAAAGGGTCTGTGTTCCTCTAATACTAAACAAGGACCATTATTAGAATAGGTAAATCTGTATTATTCCCAAATCTACTGTCTTTCTCTCTGCTTCACTGTAAAGAACTTTCACCTGCTCTGTCCTACGTGGCTTTCTGTTACAGATTTATTATGATTTGTATTACCCCAACATCCAATAGCTCCAACTAAGATTAAACCTACATTTTGCTAAGCACACATGCCTAGTTAGAGAGTCCCTGGCCTGAAAAGTTTACAATTTAACTAGATGAGGCAGAGGGGAAATGGAAGCAAAGACTGGTCCCAAATTCACACAATAGATCAGTGTTAGAAGTGGGATTAAAATTTAGATCTCCTGAATTCCACACCAGTGCCTTGTCTACTAGATTACGTACTCATAGCCCTTCACCATCTGTTAGAGTATGTAGACAAGGAAGTTGAAGCAGTTTCTGTTTAGCAAGTATGCTTTGTGCATATGAGAGAGTGAAAAAAATCCCATGAAAGTTTAGAGCTTTAATTAATAATAAATATCTTTTTGAAAGACAAAAGTTTCTTTTATGAAAGTATCAAAAATCCCAAATTTCAATGAGTAGTACAGTATACACAAATGAAAGTGTGAATTCACTGGCTAGAAACTCCCGATGCTGCTGACTTTTGGCTCAGAGCTCCTCCTCCCCAAGCTCTGAGGGGCTAGGTATTTAAAGATCCATTTAAAGGTCTATAAATTGCTAGGTATTTAAAGGTCCATTGTGTTTGGAGAAGCCTAAAGTTATTTTACCTAAACTCTGTGTAGCATGTACTTTCTGTATTTCTCCTCCTGCATTTCTCAACTACCCAGCTGTTTGTACAGCAGCTTTCTGTGTAAGCAAACCTAGGTCCTGTCTGAGTCATTCAGCAATCTTATAATCCAATATCTGTGACCTTGCAATTCCCAGCCCTCCCTAGGAACCAGACTGATTAAAGAGGAGACAGCTTCTACTCTCACACAGCTGTCTTAGTAGTTGACAGCGATGGGAAAAGAAATACAGAAAATCAAGACAACATAAAGAGTTTAAGTACAATACTGTTATTGTTAAAACTCAACCAACTGTGACCATAGCTTTAAGGAAACCACAAAAGTTTACACTGCAAATTTTACTGTGGTAGTGTAAAGGATCTGAGAACACAGAGATTCAGACCTGATCTATACAGGCAGTCCCCGGGTTACGTACAAGATAGGGACTGTAGGTTTGTTCTTAAGTTGAATTTGTATGTAAGTCGGAACTGGTACATATTGTAGGGGAAACTCTAGCCAAACATTTCTCCAGAGCTCAGTTTTATTCTCCCACACCTCACTTCCCTCAGACCTTTATTCTCAAGCTGACGTGTCTGCTGAGAAAAGCCGCTCTGAGTCTCCCTGGTCTGCTGGGGGGGGGGGGGGGGGAGGGAGGCGCTAGCTTCGCGTCTCCCTGGTCTGCTCGGGGGAAGCTGCTAGTGCAGGGTTGCCTCACCCTGTTTGTAAGTAGGGATCCGATGTAAGTCGGATCCATGTAACCCGGGGACTGCCTGTACTTAAAAATTAGTTAAACCTAGCTACATTGTAGATGTGACAATTCTGTCATCCTAGCTACTGCCCATCAAAGATGGAGATTACCTACATCAATGAACAACCCCTTAGTGTAGGAAGTGCCTATACTATAGTGTAAAAGGGACATGCGCTATAGTGTAGACACAATGTCAGCGTATTAGCTTAGGTTTCCTTTATGCTTACCTTTGCCCAAAACACAGTGATTGCAAAAAACGAAATAGCTAAGAAATGTTACCTGATTCAAGGCATCTCTGAATGAAAAACATAAAACCTCTAGGACAGTGTTTCCCAATTTGTGCTCCGGGGAACCCTGGGGTTCCGCGAAGCAAAACTAGGGGTTCCACGAGGAGCCCCCTCTGAAAGAGAGAGAGAGCCAGCTAGCCAGCAGAGGAATGGGCGGCGAGTTGTGTGTGCTCGTGGTGCCCATGCTCCACAAATATTTGGAGCTGGAGCAAGCCCCCCCTTGAGCGTGTCATCCCACCCCGGCCCAGAGCATCTCTCCCCCAGCCCTGTCTCTGGCCCGTCCCTGCCGTGTGCAACCTTCACTGAGCTCCCCCTTGCTGGCTGCTGCTGCCTTGCACGGCGTGCTCAAACCGGTGGGCGGGGAGACGCCTGGCCGTGACGTAATGTCACGGCCCAGGATTTTAAAACTGCTGGGTGCTGCATTGCGCCGCGCAGCTGAGTTGTGGGTTCGGAGTCCGGGGATGGAGCACAGACTCCAGCCCTGCAAAGTGGAAGGCAGAAGGTAGGGGAAGGGCTAGGAGAGGAAGGGGCTTGTGCAGAGGGGGAGGGAAGAGAGGGGAAGGCACAAAAGGGACAGGGTAGAGGAGAGACAAATGCCAGGGTGGGATGGGCATGAGGAAGGCTGGGATGGAGCAAGTCATGTGTGAGGGTACAGAGGGGCATGAGAGGAACGGGGGCAGAGAGTAGTGAGGGGGTGGGCATCAAGGAAAAAGAGGGCAAAGGAGGTAGGGGCAGTGAGGGAAGGAGGAGGCACCAGGAGAGTGCAGAAGAAAGAGAAGGTGCAAGTGCCAGGGGATTCTGGGGGTGAAGCAGAAGAGCAGACACCTGCAGGGGAGGGACCAGCACCAGAGGAGAGATGCAGGGCAGGTTTGTACAGGGAATGTTAGAAGAGGGGATAAGGAGGGGTAGCTCACATGATCGGAGGGGAGGAGAGAAGGGCTGGTGGAGGGGGGGGAAGGTCTCAGGAAGGCAGAGGGCAGTGAGAAGAGCAGAAGTCAGGACAGCAGAGGAGGGTGAGGGGTTGGAGGGCAGCAGGCACCCCAGGCGTCCCCAAGTCAGCTGATGGAATAAGGGGAGGAGACACGGCAGCAGAGAGAAAAGGTAAAAAGTTTTAAAAATATTTATTAATAACAAGGGTGCCACAGTGGCACATCCAAACAAGCGACATGAACTCAGTACAGGCAGTCCCCGACTTACGCGGATCCGACTTATGTCGGATCCGCACTTATGAACGGGGCTTTCTCACCCTGGAGATCGAGGTGGCGGATTGCTGCCTGCGAGCTCCAGGGCGAGAAAGCCCCGTTCGTAAGCTGCTGCGGCTTCAGTCCCGGTGCCCCTGGTCTGCTGGAGACGGTCCTCAGCAGACCAGGGGCACCGGGACTGAAGCTGCAGCCGCGGCGGGGTCCCGCGCCTCTGAGACTTTGCCAGAGCAAAGCCTCAGAGGCGCGGCACCCCGCTGCCGCTGCGGCTCTGCTCCCCGTGTCCCTGGTCTGCTGGGGGGGGGGGGCGCAGCTAGTGTGTCCCCCCCCCCCCCCAGCAGACCAGGCTTTTGTTGTGGACCCTGGGGCAGAGCAGCTGGGGCGCTGCCGATTGGTCCTGCAGCGCCGCTCTGGGCACTACTGGACCAACCCGGCAGCACCCCAGCTGCTCTGCCCCAGGTCCTGATTCAGCCGCTGCTGGTCAGTTTCAGCAGTGGCTGAATCAGGACACCTGGGGCAGAGCAGATGGGGTGCTGCTGGGTTGGTCCAGTAGCGCCAAGGAGCGAGGAGCGGTGCTACTGGAGCAACCCAGCAGCACCCCAGCTGCTCTGCACCAGGCGTCCCCAAGTCAGCCGCTGCTGAAACTGACCAACGCTGAGTACAGGAAGCCCGAGGCAGAGTTGCTCTGCCCCAGGCTTCCTGGAATCAGCCGCTGATCAGTTTCAGCAGCAGCTGACTTGGGGACGCCTGGGGTTCTTAAGTTGAATCTGTATGTAAGTCAGAACTGGCGGTCAGTTTCAGCAGCGGCTGAATCTGGACGCCAGTTCCGACTTACATACAGATTCAACTTAAGAACAAACCTACAGTCCCTATCTTGTACGTAACCCGGGGACTGCCTGTACGTGCAAGCTGTGCTTTTGCACAAGGGCATCTATGGCAGTGTGGATACTCTTGCCCAAGAAAGTGTTGATGGCCATTTTAGCCATAGGGCTTTCTTGCGCAAGACATTCACGTTGTCTGTCCACACTGGCCTCTTGCACAAGAACAGTTGTGCAACAGGACTTATTCCTGAGCGGGAGCATCATAGTTCTTGCTCAAGAAGCCCTGATTTCATACATGAGAACGTCAGTTTACTTGCTCAAGAACACCCGGCCAGTGTAGACAGGAAGCAAGTTTTTGCGCAAGAGCAGCTGCTTTGGTGCAAGATTGCACCAGTGCAGACACAGCCAAGGGGAGGGCGGGAGGGAGGCAGGGGCAGGGAATCAGCGCTGGCTCAGCATGTCTGCATGGTTTGGGGGGAAGATGCAGGGAAATTGAGCTCAGCTGGGTTGCAGAGTGGGGAGGTCCGGGGAGCTGGGCTTGGCTGCGGGGTGGGAGTGTGTGTGTGGGGAGCTTAGAGCAGCTGCAGGAGGAGGAAGGTGCTGGGAACCGGGGCTAGACTCAAGGGGATGGAGGGGCAGGGAATTGGTGCTTGGCTCAGCAGTTTTGCAGGGCTTGGGAGAGGTGCAGGGAAACAGGGCTCAGCTGTGCTGTGGGGGAGGCATGCAGGGAACCAGTGCAGGGCTCAGCTGGGCTGAAGGTAGATGTGGGAGGGCATACGGAACAGATTGGCAGCTCAGCTGGGCTGTGAGGGGCTGCAGGGAACTGGTGCTGCTCTCCCTTGGATTGTGGGGGATGGTTTGGGGGAGGTGCAGGGAATCAGCAGGAGTGGGCAGCTCAGTTGGGTTGCAGGGGATAGAGGTGCAAAGAAGCCTAGTGGGAGGGCGGGAGGGGGGAACCAGGAGCCCTGAAATGACCTCCCCTGGTCCAAAAATCCCTCATCTGGGACCCGTCAGGTCCAGAGGGTGTCAGATCAGGGAGGTTCAACTCCTACCCAAGTCCCCTCCCTGTCCTGGCCCCAGCACGCTGCCTCACACCCCAGGACTCAGCACCACCCTAGCCCTGGCTCCTGCACCGTGCCAGTCACCCTAGTGCCCAGCAGGACCATGTCCCTGACCCCAGCACCCTGCCACCTACCTGCCCCAGAACCTTACCCCAGCACCCTGCCACCTGAGCCAGCATCCTTCCACCCAGCAGCACCCTCTCCCCAGCCCCAGCACCCACTTTCACTCTGTCCCCTGCCCCCACCAGCACATTTGGGACCACATTAGTGAGGCTTGGGGTTTTTTGGAGGGTTGTTGGGTTTTTTTGCATCTCACTTGTGTGGCCCCAACTGACTCAAAACAGGTTCCTCACCCTTCTCATAAATAAAGACAATGTTAAAACCTTTTGAGTTTGACATAATATTTTATTTAAAAATTAAGCCTGGCCAACAAGCCCCCAGTTGGGTTTAAACCCCCATCTCACTGCAGCATCATAACACTCCTGCACCACCTGACCCCAAATCTGTGCCTATTATACACTGGAACCCCCTATCCTGAGCCTCTTACAACCCCAAACTCCTGCATCCCCACATCCTCAGTCTTCTGCCACAACACTCCTGCACCATCTACACATCACAAATCTGTGTCCAGAGCCCATCATACTCACAATCTTCTTGCCCTGAGTCCCTCACATATCCAACCCAAACTCCTGCACCCTCACATCCACAAGCCCATGGCTTGCTCAGCACCCCAACCTTCCACCTGAGCCCAACACTCCCAAGCCTGGAGACCCCTCCCCGAACCAACATCCCCTTCTCCTGCATCCAAATTCCCTCCCAAAGCTTGTACTTCTCACCCCTTCCCACACCCACATCCTTCATTCCCACCCCACACCTCCTGTCTCAACCTAGTGAGAGTGTATAAGGACTGGGGATAGCAAGTGATGGAGAGGTGGGGAACAGAGTGAATGAGGCCTCAAGGAAGGGGGTGGGTGGTCTCAGGGAAGGAATGTGATTTTCATGCATTGGTGGGGATTTTCCCTCTCCCCCCCCCCCCTTTTTTTTGGTTGACAAACCTAGGGATTTCTTGAAATTCTGAAAAGCTGAAAAGGGTTCCTCGGCCAAATAAAATTGGGAAACACTGCTCTAGGATCTCTGATATTTTGACCTCAGTTACTTCAGTGTATCACCACTAGCTTCCCTGACTTTTCCCCTGAGAACAGTATTTGTTTTAAAGTATTTGGGAGTAAAGGTCTCCTTTAGCATCACACATCCTATTTTCTCAGGGTTGATGGGACAAGGGAGATCTTCTATGCTAATAGAAACAAAAACAGGAAATAAGTTGTTTTGTAGATTGCAACTCAGCATTAAGCAAAATACACAAGAAGCATGTTGAACTTTCTCACTCACCATTAATGTGAAAACGATACTAATCATGGGCAAGGCACAGAATGGAAGGCCAGCCTTCCATTACACTCAGTGATAATCTCCAAACCATGAACTTATTTTGTTATCTGGGAGTTACTTTTACCATTGGTTGAGGAGTTGGACATGCATATTGGGAAGGCAGCCAGCAACTTTCATTGTCTCACAAAATGAGCATGGAAGAACAAGCTTATGACAAGGACTAAATTCTTGATTTATAAAGCCTGCATAGTCAGCATCCTCCTTTATGGCAGCCGGACATGGACTTCAGACAGCAGGCAAGAAAAGGGACTCAATAGCTTTTATTTATGGTGCCAGAGATCCATTCTAGGCATTACCTAGCAAGATAAAATCACCAATGAAGAAGTGCTAATGAGAGCACAAATCTCCAGCCTGAGAGATATCATCAAGCACAACCTTCTCAATTGGTTAGATCATGTTCATAGGATACAAGATGGAAAATTTCCTAAAACATCTTAATAAGGCAAGTTAAAGGAAGTTCAAAGACAGAGAGAATGCCCAAAATGTAGATTTCAAGACACCTGCAAGAGAGATCTAAAATGCTTTGGTATTGAGCTACAGACTTGGGAAGTCCAAGTGAAAGATCACTCAAGCTGGTAATCTAGACTGGAGACAGGCATCGCAGAACATCGTAAACTGTAACTCTTTACATTCAAAACAGAGTAAAAAACAAACAATTAGCCACGGTCAACAGGAAAACACCTTTTGTGACACTCAGTGCAATAAAATTTGTTTGTCCAGAACTGGCTCTTATATTTGTTTTAAAAAGTGCAGCACCCGACTGTGACCTCACATCAGTAATAAACAAAGTTCTGTAAGGACAAATGGGGCATATTATTTTATATATACATACAGACCAATCTTCTGTGTCTGTGTGTGTATATTCTGAGTTCTTCAAGTAGTTTGTGTGTAATAAATTCTATGTTAAACAATTCTTCTTGTAGTAATACTTAGTTGATTTACATTCTGTTCATGTGTGTATCAGTTGCACAACAGTTTCAAGTACAGTCAGACCTGCAAAGTCTCAGTGGAAGGGAGACTACCTTATTTTACCATCTATTTATAGCAGTGTTTAAGAAATATTTTTCTCTTATTCTGACCTATGATGCACTGTGTGATCTCACTAAAACTTTCCAAAATCTCCATCATCCAAATTGCCATAGTCAGACGGCCCTACACAGATACAGTGTGTCTCCAGAATCATTCTCACACCACTCCAGGGCACAATACTCTAGTTTTGACAGAGAACAAAATGGCCCTTGGGATTCTTCTTTTACATCTGTGTTCCACTAGGTGACATGGCCACAAAACCAAGCTTCAGTTACCATATTATGTTGCCAGTAGCTTGCAGGAGATCAAGTGAGCATATTAGTTTAAAGACCAACAAGCCCTTTGCAGTGTCAGATTACAAGCAGCATAACCCTTCACACAGTCTCATAGCTGACTCACTATAATGGAAATACACTTTTTCATATTACTCAAATTCCATTTTCATTGTCTAGGTGAAAAATATGCATGGAGAAGAAGGATATTTTGAAAGTGATTGCATAACAATAAGGGAGGGGAAATATTTGATGAAAAGAATCAGATAAAAGATTTCAATTCTCTCTCAAGGAAAAGAAAACAAACTGAGGGAATGTCTAAACAGAGCAACAATGTGTACTCAGGAATATGTTGCACACTTGCTAATTGGTGGTGTACATTGAAAGTTTCCTAGACTGTTAAGTAAGCTATAGATTCTCTTCTCAGTCTTCCTTGGTTTGCTTATTACTTTTAATGCTAGTATAGCTGGTACAACATTATATTCAGATTTTGATTGCTTGTTCAAATGAAGAACTCATTAACTCCGTGCTGCTGATTTTTCCACACTACAAACATGACCTATCTTTTGAAAAGTCACACTGAGTTTCTGCCTGATGCTATCAATGTGTGTAAATAGAACAGCAGTTCTCAACTCAGTTAGTACACAGCTGTGCGGTAAAGGCCAGGCCCCGTGCCCGGGTCTGCTCGTTCTTGTCTGATTGTCGCAGAAGGGTCCGGGCTGCCATGCCACCCACCATGGGAGGGTCAGGGTTAGGGCTGTTAGCTTGTCCTGTGGAGCCTGGGGCAGCCACTTGGTGGTACAGGTCCACCCCATGTGGAAAGGATCTGGAGCAGCCACCCAGCCCTGTGAGCTCTCAGGTCTGGGGTAGTTGTGTGTGGGGAATCTGGAGAAGCCACCCCCACCCTGCTCCTGCACTCTCCTTCCTGCCCAGGCCTCAGACCCCCCACACCTACATCCCACCTCCTGCCCAGACCCGCCCTCCCTAAAAGAGCTTAGTTCTTATTACAGATACATTCAGGAGCTAAAGTTGTGGTGATATCCCATCCTCCTATTCCTACTCAGGAACATCATCCTTTGCCTAATAAAGTAAGCCTGCTGTTATGCTGCAAGTGATTTAAAAATACATTGACTCAATTGTCTCCTTGATATGGAAAATGAGAAATACTTGTGTAATCATTGGAGTGACCTGGGCCCCATGGGTGGTGGGTGAAGGCTCAGCTGGAAAAGGCAAGTCCTACCCCTGCCTGTTGCTATCAAGCTAAGCAGAAGTTTCAAAATCATAGTAAAATATGAAGGAATGCAAAACATATAGTGTTCTTAGGGTTGCTATAAAGAGACACAAGCTCGAGAGATCCCTCACTAAAACATAGGGGACAATCTGCTGTATCCAAGGGTATGTCTACACTGCCACCCTAGTTCGAACTAGGGGGGCTAATGTAGGCATTCGAACTTGCAAATGAAGTCCGGGATTTAAATATCCCGGGCTTCATTTGCATGTTCCTGGGCGGGCGCCATTTTTAAATGCTCGTAGTTCGAACTACCTGCCCATGGCTACACGCGGCACGGACTAGGTAGTTCAAATTAAAGCTCCTAATTTGAACTACCGTTATTCCTCCTGCAAGGAAGGAGCGTGTATGAATACGAAACTTTTTCCAGTTCCTTTTTATTTTCATTATGATATCCCCTCCCCCGGAGTCAGCATCTGCTCCTAGTTTGCCATACTGAGGTGCCATCCAGAACAATGGGGAGCTGTTACCTTTGTTCTGCAACTTGGGCTGCCTTGAAATGCACTTAATGTTATAGAGGGGGAAGTTTATAACTTCATACACGATGTTGCTATCCACATTTTACTATGATATTACTTATCAGCAAGGTAATCAAAGCAGCTAAAGGTACCTTGCACATACACCTTTTAAAGTGGCGATTTCCCCACCCAACTCAGGAAAAATAATCCTTGCACACTCACGAAGTCTAAAGTCATTTCTCCTGGGACCTGTCACCTGGTTCATTAACAGAAAAGGCCTTTCAAACTACATTACCCACTAGCAGACTTATCTGACATTGCTCAGGTCCTTCAAGGCAGGGGGCTGGTGGTGTGGGGGGGAGGAGGGGAAGGATGCAGGAGCCAAGGAAGGACCTTGGGAATGGGGTCCCATTTGGAATGGGTCTTTTTTCTTCCCCAGTACACTCCCACTGCCAGGGGCCTTTTTTCTTCCCCCAGCCCTCTCCCATCCGGGGGCCTTCCTTCTGCCCCCCACCCCCATAGATGTTGTCAAGGGCTGGGAGGGGGAAGAAAGGGTTTGAGGCAGGGAGGCTACTTACCAGTGTGCTGTCAGGCAAGATGGTGGAGCCTCAGCCCTATTGGCCACTCCCTTGGTGGTAAGGCTCTCCCCAGTGGCCACTCTGCAGGATAACTCTCCCTTGCAGGCTTACTGCCCCTAGTGGCCACTCTCATCTCACATGCCTTGGAACAGAAGCCACTCCCGTTACGGAAAACGGTCCTTTTTCCAGGGCTTCCAGTTGTCCTGGCACAACCAAACCCTGACTTTGCTTTAAGCTCAGAGAAGAGGAAGCTTCTTAATGTAGCCTCCTAAGATATATCTTTCCTATCCTATCCCTTTCTTTATATATTTTAATAGCATGCCAGTAATGCAAGGCCTAATTTATCCTGTTTGAATTAGCTTTAGCAACAGCGTTCTGATAAAGGGTTAAATCATTTCTTTGTTGTTTTATTCTTGATATATATCTATGTATTGTGTAAGAATCATGAAAGATCTTTGTGGTGAAACTTTCAGTTGGGCCTTCGGACACAGATGGGCAATGACTCAATATTGCATGAGTATAAATAAGTCCAAAACTGCAGAGCCTAGATAACTCAAGAGAACAGATTTCCTGGTACTTAACCACAAGATTTCCCACGTTTTCCTTGTGCCGGGAATCAGTGCAAGGAGGCATCAAGTGGTTCTCCTAAACATATTCCTAACCCCAGGAGGTATTCCGCTTGAGGTGTGATGCCGTGCGTGACACACAAATGCCAAAGTTGCAGGGCCTCTTTGCAGAGGGGAGGTGAACGCGCCCCACCCTGCTTGTTGAGGTAAAAGACCGCCGCTGTGTTGTCCATACGAACCAGGATTGAGCTGTGGGCGAGCCTTGGCAGGAAGGCTTCGCAGGCTCGCCTCACTGCCCGCAATTCCCCTGTGTAGGGCTCGCTCGGAGGGGGACCAAAGGCCTTGAGTTCTGTGTCGCTCCAGGTGCGCTCCCCAGCCCAGGTCGGATGCATTGGTGACCAGCGTCAGAGAGGGGGGAGGGGTATTGAAAGGGACCCCACTGCGTACCACAGGTTCCTGGGTCCACCATAGGAGGGAGTCCAGAATTACTTTGGGCACCGTAATTATCAAGTCCCAAAGACCCCTGGACTGGCTGAAGGCCTTCGCCAACCACGCCTGCATGGGTCTCATCTGCAACCTGGCATGGCGGACTGTGTACGTACACGCCGCCATATGGCCTAAGCGCCTGGAGCAGACCCGAGGGGTCGTTATAGGGGACCGAGTTAGCCCCGAGATCAGCTCCACTATGGAGAGGAACCTGCTCTTGGGCAGGAATGCCCTTGCCACCCTCGAATCGAGGAGGGCTCCCACAAATTCTATCTGTTGCGAGGGAGTCAGGTATGATTTCTCGACATTTATGAGGAGTCCTAACCTTAGGAAAAGGGTTCTTGTGAGTGCCACATGAGTTTCTACCTGCCCGTACGAGCGACCTCGGATCAGCCAGTCGTCGAGGTATGGAAACACGTGCACCCCTTGTTTGCGGAGATATGCAGCAACCACTGCCATGCATTTCGTGAATACCCTCGGTGCGGTACATAAACCAAAACGGAGCACCGTAAACTGAAAATGTGAAAATGTGCCTGGCGAGACCACTGCGTCGATGCCGGTGCAGATGAAGATGAAGGCACGGAGATGGACGCCAGCTCCTGGGTGACCTCCATGGAGGAGAGAAAGGTCTGAGTGGACGCCACATGGCTACACAGATACGGTACCGGCACCGCCAGGCGGGGAGCTGGCAAGGAGCTCAACTGTATCTCAGGTCGCGCATGGCCGGAAACTCCCTGAGAGTGACGGCTCAGCGACGAGAAGGGTGCCGAAGTAGCGATCGGTACTGACCCCACATGGGGTGGTCCCGATGCATAAGCCACTTTAGCATGCCGCCCTGGGCCATGCTGGGGCGAAGCCGTAGCCAGCTGAGCCTCCGATGATGGAGAACCTCGATCCTTCCGAGTCAACCAAGGATGGAGGGGAGGTCGTGAGGCTAATAAGGTCCTGCGCCGCCTCGAACATATCCGGCGTGGACGGGCAGTGTGGAGGTAGGCAAACAGGACTACCTAGGCCTCCTCGGCGCCGACGGTGCGGAGGGGACGATACGCGCACCGGAGAGCCCACAGTGCGGTGCCCAACCGACGTCGTCTTCTTCGAAGGGGACCTTCCCCGGGATTTCTTCACTCTCTTCGTTGGAGGAGAGTGCGATCGGTGCCGAGAAGTCGACTCCGACGTGCGGTGCCAGTGAGGGGCGTCCCACGTGGAAGCCGGCGCGCTGCGCACCACAGGCTGTTCCGGCAGCACCGGCTGAAGCGCTGTCTCCATGAGGAGAAATTTCAGGCGGGAAACCCTTTCTTTTCTGGTACGGGGCTTAAAGGACTTGCAGATTTTACAGGCAATAGCCAGATGAGCCTCACCCAAGCACTTAAGACAGCTTTCGTGTGGGTTGCCCCTGGGCATAAACTTCCTGCAGTCAGCGCACGTCTTGAAGCCTTGCGGCCCTGGCATTCCTTACCCCCAAGAGGCAAGGAACAAAGCAAAGAACCTAACTATCTAACTGTGAGAACTATTTACAAACGAATGTGAGAACGGGAACCATTAACTAACTAAGTAGGCTGGGAGATATAGAGACGCTCCAATGACCGTCGCTGAGGTAAGAAGGAACTGAGGTGGGGCAGTGCCAGCAGGGGTACTTATGCCCCGCCATGGCGGCGCCACTCCAGAGGGCGCCCTGCCGGCGCTACGGGTACTGCTAGGGAAAACGCTCCAGAAGACGCGGTGCACGCAGTGCGCACACCTACTTCGAATGGACATGAGCAACCACTCGAAGAAGAACTTTCTTTTATTAGTTTTAAACCTGATACCCATTAACTTTATTTGGTGTCCTCTAGTTATTTATTAGTTCCCATAATAGAAGAACTTTTCTTTATTCACCCTCTCCACACCATTCATGATGTTATAATCCTCTATCATATCCCCCCTTAGTCTTCTTTTTTCTAAACTGAAAAGTCCCAGTCGCTTTAACCTCTTTTCATATGGGACCCGTTCCAAACCCCTAATCATTTTAGTTGCCCTTTTCTGAACCCTTTCTAAGGCCAAAATATCTTTTTTGAGGTGAGGAGACCACATCTTTACACAACTTTGGTTGTACAAGTCCAACTTTGGTTAGGAGGTTGGACATCCTGGTGCCAGAGAGGGGATTAAAGGCCTAGAAATTAAGGAAGTCAGGGCTGCTACGGCTGCTACTGTTAAAGCCAGCTCCGGAGTGTCCACATTTAGGGTTGCCAGGTGTCTGGTTTTGAACCAGACAGTCCAGTATTTGAGCTTCCTGTCTGGGAAACAAATTGAGAAAATATAAGAGAGAAAATATAAATATCTGGTATTTTCTAAATAAGATGTAATGTAGATTGAGATGTAATGTCAAGTGTGTCCAGTATTTTTTTGAAACCATCTGGCAACCCTATCCACAATTCTCTCTCGAAGTCAGAGAACAAGCTCTATTCTCTTTTCAATCTCGATATCTCAGTCTTACTTCGTTTATTCTGTCTAAGTCTTTTTTCTAAGTTTTCCATGTTCCATCTGACACCAAGGTCCCTCAGGTGAAGGGAGGCTGGTCCTTCCATGCTCAGTCTTTGGAAAGAAGATCCTGTGAGTCTGAAATCCTATTAGGTAATTAGATCTGAATACTTAGGTAAATCCAATTTATAGCACAAATTTTGTTAATGATATCCACAGAGGAGATTCAATTAATCTGCATACTCAGTGCTATAATCTTTGTTGTGTTTGCCTCCTTAATACCTGTGGTAATAAAACTTGTTTTAATTGGATATCCTGACTGTAAGTGTGACTGTGTTCTGGACCCTCGGACCCTTCAGAGGTGGAACCGTACAGTTCTACCAGACTGTCACTTGGGATAAGGAGGATGAACTAGGAATCTCTGATCAGATTGGCGAGCCTTCCCCACATACATTTTATTATAGAGCCTTCCTGGGTTACACGTACCAAATTTGGTTTCTCGGCTCCCTCTTTAGATAAGTTTCTATGTACAGAGTCTATTCAAAGTCAAAGGCCCTGCCAATTCAAAAAAACAAACCCTATTTCAATAGGGAAGTCACACCATGGTGATGGCGCTCTCATTTTTAGACCACTTTGTAGTGTCCCACTCCCTAGTGTGCACACACACTCAGTGTCTAGACTAGACTCGACAGGTTACAGTCTGGCCCACAAAAGTGGGTCTGGCCCACGAAAGCTCATCACCTAATAAACCATCCTGTTAGTCTTTAAAGTGCTGCATAGTCCTGTCTTTTGTTTCAGCAAGACCAGACTAACATGGCTACATCTCTGGTTTTTACCAGGTTGACTCATAAGTGGGAGCCCAGGGCTCCTTCAGACAGATGGGCTCTGGGGGAATGAATGAGCTACTAGTTCTGTGGGGTGAGGCAGCTCAAAGGAAGGGTCCTACTGCCCAAGAAGGTTTTCAGACCCAGTGTCTGATCTGGGAAGGGGGGCCTGGGTGACCCGAGCTAGGACTGGGCTAGATCGTGGCAAAGGCATTTCCACCCCGGCCAGAACGTGCTACCAGAAAACGAGTAATTTATTTGAAATGTTATCAACCTTTCTGGAGCTAAAAAATAAAAATGTCAATTCAGAATCTGGGGACGACTAGGGATGTTAGCAGCTAGCTAGATAATTGATAAGCTATTGCTTATTGGTTAAGAGTCCCAGTTAACCCCAGCAACCCCACACTCTCCCCCCCCTCCCCTCCCCCCCGCTCTGCATTTAAAACTTGGACACGCAGGCTGGCTCAATCCCAGCCCACCAGTCTGAGTTTTAAATGAAGAGCATGCAGGGGAGCCATCTGGCACCCGGTGCTGTATCAGAGGCAGCAGTACAGGGTGGCAGCAGCCCCTGTCCACAGGGAGCCCGGTCTGTGGGATGCCAGATCAGCCTCTGTCTGGTGAGAGTTCGGGCCCCCCACGGACAGAGGCTGCTCCATGGGATGCCGTCTGCTCCATGCATCCAGACCAGTTTTCCTATGTGGGTGCAGGAAGGGAAGTGCAGGGTTAGGGATGAAGAAGGGTCATGGGATTGGGGACAAAGGAGATACAATGCAAGGCTGGGGCAAAGATGAGGTGAGGAGCCCACAAGATCCAGGGACAAAGAGATGCCATACCCAAGAGGGTCAAAAGTGCCAAATACAAAGGGAATATGAATGGTTGTAGTTCAATTAAACAGCAAACCGGGGTAGCATAACTAAACTCTGTGCTGCCAAAACAAAACAAAACAAAAACAAAAATTCTACTAATTGTAAATAACTGGGACATTCAAGAATTAATGTCTGCCAGAGAGGAAGAGAGCACTTGAGATGTTAATTTTGAAAGAGAAGCGGGTCCACATCATTTGCAAAAAGACGACAAGCAAAGAATAGTAACATTTTACAGATAGCAAAAGACAGACCAAGAGATCTGTGCAGGGTGAGACTTCAAGTCAGTGGCAGAGTCAGAAATGGAATCTAAAGCCTATTCATTCACAGCAGGATGCAAATAACTTCCATTTCCTTTCATTGCAATTACTTGGTTCCTATGCAAGGGGCACATAAGACTCAAAGGCCCAGTTCAAAGCCTACTGGAATCAATTGAAAGACATTGACTTAAAAAAAGACCTTAGAATAGGCTCCAATCCCAGAATGCTCTCTAATATTCTGAAGTAGCCACTCCACTATGACAATATTTAGCAACAAAAATGACAATGTAGAAATGGTTGCTACATGAATCAATACCGTAATAAATTTAAAAATAGCCTGGGTCCAATGAGGTGGCTAAAATGTCAATCTCAATGCCCATGTGAAAGGAAAAAACAAAACAAAACACAACACATGGTAAACGCTCAAAAAATTAATGTTGTATTATATACATGTTGCAAATTAGCAACCTGTCACTCAGCACTATATTAACCATACATCTCTCTCTCTCAATATAGATAAAAAGGTTTTTCCTGAAGGACAACAGAATGACATCATATCACTCTGCATCCTACAGGCTCTGGCCTCCCACACCTCCCTGAACCGGACACTGTTCAGGGATGGCAAAGTCGCCTGGCAGCCTGGCCTGGGAAGATCCTACCTCCCAAAAGGCTGCGGCCAGAGCTGAGCGGGCAGGACCCTTGGGAGATGGAATCTGCCTAGGCCAAGCTGCCAGGTGGCTTTGCCCATCCCCGAACAGTGTCCAGGCAGAGAGCAACTCCATCCAGGGCCTGAGTGCTGTTCTGGATCAGCCTGCTGCAGGGAATGGAGCTGCAGCGGCGCTGCTGCTATTCCTTGGAGCGGAAAGCCCAGATAGCGACTCTGGGATGGCTGGACCTGGGGACATTGGGGGCCTTCCCATTGGCCAGAGGCGCCATGCAAGAGCAGGCCCACAGGGGAAGCAGCACGGGGCCTGGTGGCTGAGGGGAGGCATTGGCTGTGTGCCAGGCTGGCCCTGGCGGCCCCCTGCTTGGGAGAAGCAACCACTGTGCCATGTCCCCTTCTGGCAGCTACCTGTGGTGTGCAAGTGTGTGAGAGGGGTGGGCTGAGCTTTGGCTCGCTGCCCAGGAATGGGGGTCTCAATGCCGTCCTCCTCCCAGGTGGGGGCTCTCAGCCCCCCAGCCCAGGGAGCTGCTTCAGCTTGTGCAAGGCTGGGACGTGGCCCACTTGCACTGGGAATAGAGGCAGCTCCATGCCCCCAGCCACCCGCTGCCCCCAGAGTGGCCACAATGGTGCTGAGCCACCCCAGTGGAAACTATCCAGCAGCGTTTGGAGCAGCTGCCAACATGGCCCAGTGGGGGCGGGCTAGCTGAAGGGGCACCTGCCTCTGCATGATGGCACCTGGAGACCCCCCTCACTGCATAGCCCCCCAGCCCTCTTTCTATTCTCTATGGCTTCAGCCCCTCTGCTCCTATCCCCCCCTTTTCAGCCTGGCATCCCAAAGGAATCTCTGCTCTCTGCCCCTCCCTCCAGCCTCTTCCTCTGCCCAGACACATCTCCCTTTCTCGCTGGAAATGGGCATCAGGGAACGGATCATATTGTTCATTCCCTCTGGGGCACCTGGCATTCCTTATTGTCTGAAGACAAGTTACTGGGCTAAATGGATCTTATGTCTGACCCAGTATTGGCTGTCCTTATTCTTATCTCCCAGACTTAATGGAATACATATTATCCTTAGATACAGTGTATGCAATTATTTCTGCCCCTCAAGTAATACCTTATCTGAGAAATGGTAGTGAGGGTTAGCTACATATTCCAGCCAGATTGGAATTTCCAACTCTTATTCTATGTACAGAATTATAGTTCTGTTTTTGTTTACACTCCTCAAGAAAGGAAGTGCCAGAAAAACCACACTGATGTTTTGGAAAATAGCAAGGCCTTGACCATGACGACAGAACGGAATATTTAAATAACACATTCCATCTTCAAAGGGTTTTATAAACATTAATTAACCCTCACACGTCCTAGGAAGCATGCATCACCATTTAAACAGGAGAAACTGACACCTCACCTAACATTTCTAGCTCTGCAACTGACTTTCTCTGTAGAAGGCTCCCATTCTCAGCCAGTGTTCACTCTACCAACGTGTACCTAACACTCAACTTCCAAATGCAGCTTCTGTACACTGTTGCAGGGGTCTGGCAGATTCATTCCTCTGGTGTGACCACCCGCTAAAAGCTAAAAGGAAGTTAAAATAAAACACAAACAAATGTGAATCCAACACAAATAAAAGGACGACTTTACCATATGTCTTCATTTCAACACCATCAAAACAACTCTGAAAGAGGCTAAGACCATAGTATAGCAATCCAGATTGGCTTCCTTCATATTTTCATGGCCTCGGTCAGCTTTCACCTTTTTAGAGAGGCTGTGAAGCAGAATCCATGTGTCAGAACGTACCACACTTCCCCTGGAAGTAGTTTGCAGTTTACAATAAACCTGGAAACAAATGTCACACATGGAACTTTTCTGTATCAATGGCTTTTGTTTAAAAAAGCATTTATTTTCCAAACCTAGGCCAAGGAGTAGCAATTAGGGGAGATCAACATGCTTTATTTATACATTGCTAATAGCTGACTGCTTGACAGTTTCTTTAGCCCTCATGCCTCTTGCAACTGAGATATTTTCTCTATATCTAGACTCATACTGGTGTCCAACATCATAGTATCTGAGCATGTCTTTATGATTAAATCAGTATCTACAACAAATAAGATCAACCGTCACCTTTCAAATGCCCCAAAGGAGCAAGGTTTTAAACTCTAAAGTTCATAGGGTTAAAAGTTTCTAGGTGAATATTTTTAGTATTTGGATAATTTGTGTGTGTGTTAAATTCTTAAGGGTCTTTTTCCCCCCATGGATATTTAAATTGGTACCTTTTAAGTCAGAAACCAAAATATGAGAGAGCAAAAAAGATAAGTTTAGCAACATTTTGCCGTTGTTCTCTTATTACTACAATGAATTTTGAAGGTGTGATGAAGGAACAATTCCATAGAGGATAAATGTTTCGAATATCTGTGATACTTATTTATTTTAATACATTGCACTTCCTCCATTAGATCCTATCCTTTTGCTAAGGAAAAAAAAACCACACAGTGGGCTGCCTGGATCTCATACTTCAGAAACCTCTAATGAAAAACTCATGTGAGAAATGGAAAGGAAACTGAAGGGTAAAACAGCAGGGTGGAGTAAAGTCTTCTAAAAACATCAGGCTGTTTTGAGATGGAGCACAAAAGAAAAGAGATGGGGGAAAAACAATCAAGGAAGGGATAAACAACTCTGGATACTGAAATTGTAGCTGGAGTATTCATTTTCATAGTATTTCAAAGCAGTTTCAGAAGGAGGAAAAAAGAGCAAACTGCAGATTGTTGCAAATGAAGAGGAGTTTTAATGGGCCTAACCTGATTAAATTACTTCATTCAGTGTTCTTAAGTCTGGAATGAAAAATCACCTTCCTTCATGTGTAAGAGAGAGTTTTACGCTGTGGTAGAGCTAAATAGTTTTGCTTCAGATTTGTTAAATCTCTTCATTTGAAAGTTTATAGTTTCTTCTTGAGGTAATTAAGCTGCAGTAACTACATTAGTGTGTAGAGTCCTTGTGTCTTGCATGTGACAACCAAACCAGAAGCCAGTAAGAACCTGGAACCAAAGTAGCTGAGGAGAAAAAAAAACAAAAAACGTTTTTCCTTTACCAAGGCTCTGGGAGCAAATAGGAATCAATCACCTCACAAGAGATTAAATGTGGTTAATGCCCATCAGCAAGAGAGATCCTGCAACAGCAGCTGAGCAATTTGAATCCCAACCTAACATCTTGATAATTTCCGCTGTAGAAGTGGTAACATTGGAAAAATGCATGACCCCAGAATTATATAACATTGGGACCATTTCTTCCTTTGTGGGCACCCAGCACCCAGCACAATGGGGCCCCAATCCTAACAGGACCTTAGGTTACTACTGCACTCTCCAATTATGATAACTAATGCACAAGTATACATCATTTAAAAGCACACGAGCAGAGGCAAGCAAGGGAAGTTCCAGGTGGGCCAACATCTCTCTTACCCAGAGTTCATTTTGGCACCAACATATGACCGGGGAAATAAGCATATATTGTCCTGCCCTAGGCTGCTCTTAGGGTAGGTCTACACAAGAAAAAAAACACGGCTGGCCTAGGTCAGCAGATTTGGGCTTGCAGGACTCAGGCTGTGGGGCTGAAAAATTAGCGTAGAAACATTCAGGCTTGGGTATAAGCCAAGTTCTGATACCCAGCCCAAGCCTGAGTTAGCTGACCTAGGCCAGACATGGGTCTTTTATACCCTGGTAGATGTATCCTTAGTCACTCAGTTGTATTGTTTAAATCACTTATTAGTCAAATTCAGATGTATCAACATTAGATCATACTCCCTGGTTTTACAGAAAGCTCCAACGCAGCCAGTTAAATATGCCAAAGTCTGGTGAGCTTTGTGACCAATTACACTTAACGTGCAAGAAATCAAAGCTACAATTTACAGGCATTATACAATAATAGCCTTTGCATCCGGCACTTCACCAGCCAGAAAGCTCAATAAACTAACATTTCTGACCTACACAGAAAGTCCGTTTTATAGTGTGGTTAGTGTGGGGCTGGCAGAGGGCTGGTGCATGGGAAGGGCTGCAGGGTGGCACTGGGATAGGTTTAATTTAAAATAGGGATGCTAAATGTGTGTAATTATACACTGTTGCCTCTGTAAAACTTTTAAGCTACCTCTCTGCATGTACTAGCTCCCGCCTGCCACTCCGCACTGATGTAAGAAAGGCAGCAACGCAGGGCGGCAAACAGCTCCCCAAGAGCTGTCTTTTAAGCTGGTTCCCCGCGCGTACCAGGAGCCTGTGTGTAACCATGAGTTAATCAATGAGCCCAGGCGCATCAGTTAACTGTGAACACGGGGTTATACTTTCACATACCTAACAGAGAACACAAAGAAAATCTAACTGATTAGCCAAAAATGCACTAGATATGGTATCAGTCTTGTCGTATTTACTGGTGTCCATAAACTTTGTATTCAGCATGCTTTGTTGACTGGCTTTTCATGTACAATACAAAATACATTTGCTTTTTGGGTTAAAAAGGCACGAAGTACTCCACACTACCCTTCTCACTAATACTTCTAAAACTATCTGGTTCTTCAGATTCTGTTGGCTATGCCATTTTATTCACAACACTGGAAAGTTAATTGCTCTGTGTACAAGAGATATTGCCCTATTTTGATTGTCAGACTTTGGACAAACTGATCTTCAACAATAATAGAAAGTATTGAAATGGGGTGAGACAAACCCTTCACTCATCAAAATAAAGCAAGAATAGAGTAACTGTTTCTCTGCAGCTCACGACTATTTCCACAGATTAGCAGTCAGCAAGCTTTATTCTATCCTCAAAACAAATCCCCAGAAAATTATGGTCCATCATAGCCCAACCCAAACTGAATTTCCTTTCTAAATAATCCCGGATGAAAACCAGCCTGCTGACACTATATCCTGGATATCAGAACAGCGGACTTAAAGCTGCCTTGAAACTTTTATTCCAAGCAGAATAAAACTAGCACTTTTGTTCATAGTAAGGATTGACAATGTTTTTAAAAACATTTTCAAGCCATTTTAGAATGCCAGAGTTCGATCCTGCACTTCTACAACACATTCTATTTAGAGCTGCCTCAGAAGACTACTCAAGTATATGTCATAGTATGTGTCATTTGCTAGTATTTGCATGTATTTCATGACATGATGGGCCGTTAAAACTTATCCATTTAATGTTAAGGACTCTAACTACACACCCATGCTGAACTCTGGACTGCTGAAAGCAAAGGCATAAGGAAAGTGTGTGTGTAAAGAACCACATTACACAGAAGTCATTTAGATCTTTACAAACAACTTTAAATGAAATTAAATGGGAAACACCTCCAAGAAAGTCTGTTATATGTAATATTTCAGAAATCATAGATCAGAACCTGAAATCTGAAATAGCATCTTTACTGGTTATTTGCCATGCAATGCAAGCCTATAGCTGGCTGAAAGGAGGTATTCACACTGGCTGCGTCTAGACTGGCAAGTTTTTCCACAAAAGCAGCTGCTTTTGCGGAAAAACTTGCCAGCTGTCTACACTGGCTGCTTGAATTTCCGCAAGAACACTGACGATCTCATGTAAGATTGTCAGTGTTCTTATGGAAATACTATGCTGCTCCCGTTCGGGCAAAAGCCCTTTTGCGCAAGAGGGCGAGTGTAGACAATGTGGTATTGTTTTGCGCAAAAAAGCCCCGATCGCGAAAATGGCGATCGGGGCTTTCTTGCGCAAAACCACGTCTAGATTGGCACGGACGCTTTTCCGCAAAAAGTGCTTTTGCGGAAAAGTGTCCGTGCCAATCTAGACTCTCTTTTCTGCAAATGCTTTTAATGGAAAAACTTTTCTGTTAAAAGAACATAAGAACATAAAAAGCATTTGCAGAAAATCATGCCAGTCTAGACGTAGCCACTATGCAGGAAAAATTTAGAATATCTAAAATTCAGGGGAAAAATTCCCAGCACACTGGAGGTCAGTATCAAATATAGAAGGCCATTTTCTCTATTAACATATTGTTTGATGCTAGTTTTGAACACCCCTCTTCCTACTCCCCCCCCCCCCCTTTGTACATTTGGGCACATGTTCAATTTTATAGCACTAATAATCTTACTGACTTCAATAGACTATTCACAGGTTAAAATTAAGCTTGTGCATAAGTGTTTGCTGGACTGGAGTCTACAATTACAATACACATTATATGGGGATTAGGAGAACAGACAAAATGGAATGTAAGAAAAAAATTCCAATGTGTTTGCCTGATTTAAGGCAAATAAATACCTTTATCTATGATTAAGTTTAAAAACAACCAAGATGTTATTAAACACAAAGCATATATTTATATCACATAAAACAACTGAAAAAGTAGTACATAAAGAAAAATAATGTAACAGAATTTACTTAGGTACCTAACATACAGGCATGCTCTTACATCTAAAAAGTAACATTGATAACTATATATATATATTTTTGACAAGAGTGAATTCAAGAGTTCTCTAATATAAAACATTTAAAATGTGGAGAATACTTTTTCAAGATACAGAAAAACAAGTAATTATTTAGACAGGCACACTGGCTATTTGTATAAAAACCATGCTTGCAAGTGAAAAGTCACTTTAGTACTAATTCACCAGATGTGCAAAAGCTATGTAAAGTGTTTTTCATATTGAAATTGTCTCTTCTTCTATTGCATTACCTCAGTTTCAACACTGATTGGTACAATTTTTGATCCATGTTGTTTACTGACACTGTAGCCTATTCCAAAGCATTTGTGGGCCAAGGTACTGCTATAGCACAGTAGAGTTAATATGCCTCCTCTGAATTATGAGCACAGTGTACTAAAATCTAGAAGCTAACACATTAGGACAATGATTTTTGCTGTTTAAATATATACATCATCAGTATAAAATACTAGCCAAAAACACACTTGTATTTCAAACAAATTTTAACCACATCTTCACTTCCGCTTTTGCAGAATAAAATCCAAATCAGTTTCAATTGTCAACAGTACAGCATCTTAGGTACATTCCCTAACAAATGGAAGAAAATGAAAACTTCTTAAAGTTGATTAAAGTATCATAGAACAGGGTTACACTCAGAGCAATTCAAGAATTCCCAGTTCGTCAGTACCTACCCCAACAGTGCTACCCAAACAGTATACGCTATTTAGAGTTTTTTTTTACAATGACAAGAAAACATTAAAGCTATGAGAAACACAAAAACAAGGGCAAAAACTGATCCAAAGCTGAATTGCCTTGCTTATGTAGTTTTATGTCAGATCATTCAAACAATGTAGTGTCTTTTGAAATATCTTTATTAACGTGGTGGATGGAAAGAGAACTCTTAACTGGAGTGTGAAATGCTCCTATAATCCTTATGATTGACATAATTTACTGCTTCAAGGGCTTTTGTCATTGAACATGTTAAGTGGCCTACTAATCTGTGGAGCAGAATGTAACTAGTGTAGTAGAATATAATTGCTGTTAAAATTCCTCAGTGGTAATCAGCATTTTTAAAATCATACTCTGAAACAATCCACATATATACTTTTGTAAGTTCAGAGTATTAAAATCCTTATGAGAAACAATAAAGGTGCATAGTTAATAGCAATTTTTTACATATAAATTTCTGTTGCTTTAATTGCAAAGCAAATTTTAAAACTTCAGAACCAAGGAATGCTTCTAGATTAACAGTCTACCTATTATTGTAAAACAGCCACTGAAAGACAACTCAGTCCATTCTTTTATGGGTTTTATAATTTATTCCTATATTTTAAAAAATTACTAAGCCCTTTAAAACAATTTATTTAAAAAAAAATCCTTCCAGGCTGATACTTTTCATACCAAGTTTCAAACATAGTCTTTTCAAGGTCAAGTTATAAGTCCTTTTTTCCCCCAAAGGTTTATGTGAATGCTGACAAACTCTCAAACCCTTAATTACAGAGGTTCTAACTGGTGCACTATTTTTATCAAAAAATTACTTCATAGCTTATACTGAAAGTTTGATTCATGCTCATTTTGTTCATTTAAAAATACTCTTTGGAAACTATCAATTCCTGCAGATGATTTAGTGTTATATCTTTTTCCTGTTAAAATATAAGTAAATCATATTCACCTCTACCCCTGCACTAAACTCTACTTCTAATATACACGTCATTACCTGCTCATGTCTCTATCTAACACATATCTTTACAGTCCTCTACCCATAGTGTCCAGGGCTTATTTTGCACTACACCAAACCAAATACTTATTTTGTTTAGGAAAGTCTAAGAAAGCTTTGAAGTTTTTGTTTTAGCAGTTTCATTACAATAGAAAGTGAGATGACAATTTAGATGATTTTTCCATGCAAATTAATGGAAGATTCTTCATTAAGTTGCCCCCCTGCATAGACTTCAAAATCTAAACTCACTGATTTAATCAAAACTAAAACCTAACTCCAAGAAATTACCTGTAACAGTCAATTAAAACATGTAGTGTATGGTTTCCGCTACTTTTAAAGGCACTATAAAAGCTCAGATATGACACTTCTTTCTCAAGCTCAGCTATGACACTTCATTCTCAGAGTGCTACAACTAGATTGTAGTTCAAATTCTTGCAAGCAGACATGAAAAATAAGCCACTGAACATTTATTGTAATGATTACATTCAAAGCTAGCCTTAAAAATAAAAGTTATGGGAAAAACATAAAACCATATGTACTCACTAGCTATTTAGCTAAAATAGACATTTTTGATATATAAAAAAACAATTGAGACTTAAATAAGACTAGGTGAAATCAGAATATTTAGATTTCACTATTAAAAAAAAACACCTACAATTACTTCCCAACCTACAACTATAATTAAATTCACTAACAAAACAAAAACAAAACAAAACCCCCCTCTAGTTTTTGACTGACAGAAAGTAGCCTAGAGTATGTGGTAAAAAAATCAAAGTTGATATAAGTTTCTATATAAAATGACTCATGATTTACTATACCATAAAATATGAACACACTATTTCCTAACAAAAAGAGTTAAAAACACTTAATGTCAAACAGTCTTCAGTCCTCTTTTGAGCTATATCTGCAAATCAGTATTGACTTCTTTTGACCAGACACATTTATGGGGGAGGGTTTCAAACCAGTATGGTGTGTTTTACCTCTTGCTATAGGTATCAGAGGAAACAACTAGCTGAGCATATTACAAGTGGTGACATACACATGTTAACTCAAATCCGAGTTCTTAGATAAAAAGATATGCAAGCTCATATTAATACAAAAGGAATGGAATTCATCATCCAAACAGGCTCATCATTCGCTCTCTCCCCCAACTGAACAGTAGTTGAAACAGCAATAGAGAAGATCACAAAGATGTCTGGTCTTCAAAGTTAACTGTAAGAGAGGTCAGCAATCTATAACAGCAGCGATGGACAAGGAAGAGCCAAAACGTTGGATGAAAGAATCTTGTTGAATATTTGTTCATTTACTTTTTCAGACCACAAACCAGAAGTATGCCTCATGGGCTTGTTTTGGACTTCAGGCACAGATGTCTTATCTCATTAGATCCTTCACAGATTTACAATGCAGTCTCCCTGAGGCCTCTATAACCAAGTAAGAAAACTCTCTTTATCTAGTTTGGTGGCTGCCAACACAGATTCCATGTCATTAAGGATGTCAGAACTCAAAGCCTCCTGCAGACTTGGCATCAGTTCCTCTCCTTCTATATTCATCCCATCTCCTTCCAGTGTCCCAAGGTCCACATTTGTCCCTGGAATGGCTTCAAGGTAATCTGGGAAACGGTTCTGATGGGAAGGTATGTTACTTTGGCTGATATCACCTGGTTTAACACAAAGCAAACAGATGTTAAACACACTAAAAGTATCAAAACAATAAACCTGATTAAGGTAACAAAGTAAGGACTTAATTCCAGGTTGCTTTACTCATGCAATTGATCCCATTAAGGGCCATCTGATTAATTATATAAATCAAAAGGATTTAACCTTCAATGCACACTGTTTACAGTCCCAGCGCCTGAATGTTATCATGCACGTAGCATTACAGTATTTGCTGTACAGTACAGTATTCTTATACTTCATTCAAGAAAATCGACTGCATCTTGTAATAACTGGAAGGACATTACACAACTGTGCACAGTAATTCTCAAATATGAGTATTTGTCCTTAGCTTAGGACACACAATCGTATTATTCAGAAAGCAAATGCACACTCAGTTCCTACATAATCTCAGGACATTAGTACTATTTAGGAAAAGCCTTTGACTAACTGTTTCAAAATTGTTTGTAAAAAATATTGCACATCTTTTAAATCGTAAGAGACAAGATATGGAAAAAAATGTAATATTTCTGATCCAGAAGATAATGCTGTGAAGAACCTCTCAGCTTTCCTGAACTTCACGTTCTTTCTTGTGTACTAATGATTGAGCAGGCAAGAAAGACAAATATTTTTGGAGGTGTAAGGGGGGAAATTCATTATGGGTGTAAAGAAAAACAAACCTGTATCCATTTCATCAACGCTGTTCAGGAAGTCATCAGGGGTTCTGGGTACACTGTAACTGCTCATGCTGAGGCCGCTGTCTGTGCTCTCATCTCTGGAGTGATATGTCCCACTACAGTAGGAGAAAAATGAAAGCTGAAGATAGAGCATTTAAAAAATACTGTAAAATGTGAACATTTTGGATCAGCTCGATGACTTTGGTGAAACTGTACCATGGTGCCACACTGAAACAGAACTGAAAGCTAACAGCTTGTCTACATGAGACAGCTGCAACAATTTAAGTGCATTACTGTTTAAATCTTTGCAGACAGACATTCCTTTTTCTGCTTAAAAGTGAGTTATTTCAGATTAGCTATAGTTTGTAAGAAATCTATTTAAGCTGCTCTTTACAGACTCTCAGATGGTACTTGAGCACCTTAACCCCTCAGATTTGGGCACCTAAGGTAGTTTTAAGTTCCACTGTGATACACAAAAACTCCCACTTAGCAGCTGCCTAACCACATGGACCCCCTAAGAAAAGTTTTTGCAGTCAAAGCTACATAGGCATCTAACTTTCTGCCTCTGGGCAGTTGCACAGCTGCCTCACACTAGGCATCCAGGTGCCTATCCCCTGACTAAGCCTAGCCCCACAGCAATTTACAACTCATGGGAAGACAGGCATTTATCCTCCTGTCTTTCCTGTAGTGCTTGATTTAGTAGATATGCTCAGAGATTGCCTAATGTACTGGGTTGCACTGGAAGTGGAGAAGAAAGAAGCAATAGTGCTGCCCACTAGGCTTATGGGACAGTCAGGTTCAGCTTCCCCCTCTGCCTGAGGGAGAAAAAGTATTTAAACAGTGGTCTCCCACCTTTCAAGAGAGTGTGCTAATCACTGAGCAATGAGTAATTGTTACATGGGTCTCCCTCAAGCTCTCCTAAGGAAGCTGTTCTATTTTGTTTATCTAAAGTTTAACTGGAGCAGAGAGCCCCCACTTCTTAAGTACCTGCCCAAACCATCAAGATACAGTCATTCTCTCTCTGGCCTAAAATCCAATGGCATGGCTGCACTACAAACTTATGTTGACTTATATTAAGTCAATCTACAGCTACGGCAGTAATTCCCTCTTGCTGAGATGGAGCTATGTTAGTGTAGTAGGGCACTTACATTGGCAGGAGCAAGGCTGTAGTATAGACACAGATCTAATTAGGCCAATGTCAGCTGTCTCACATTGACCTAACTGGCTAACTCTGTAGTGTTGTAAGCCTTACAGTTTTATAGACTTTGTTTTATAACCTTGTTTCATGTAGTTATATAGATTTTGTTTCTTACGCTTTGTTCTACAGCAGCTGCTAGGTATTAAAATGTATTTTGAATTAGGTACTATAAATTAGTAAAAAACTGATATATAGAATAAATTGTATTTCAACTTTGTAAGTCTGTAAGAAATCTTGCCTGTTCCTTTGTAAGAGAGATCTTTTGTGCAAGTGAGGAATGTTTGAAGATAAGAGACAGAAGTCACAGCACCAGATGGTCAGAATGGCTAACAAGGAGATGTGAACTCAGGCATCAGTCAAAATCAGGATGGCCGAAGAGGGGCAGAATTGACTACCCTAAAGCAAAGGCATACACTTTAGAACGAGATCTGTGAACGAGATAAACCAGTTGCAGTCACTCCCAGGATATTCATCAAAACACTGATGGAGCATGACAATGGAAGCAACCTTCAGGTAAACATCAATTAACAATTAGATGACTCCAGCATGACACTGCAAAATCCATAGATTAAAGTTACCGACTTACTACTATAAAATTGGGGCATGTAGCCATTAAGCTTTGTGTTTGTCCTGTGAAGACAATTTCAGAGTATTAAATTACAACAGACAGAATTCTGGCTCCTTCCTTTTGTTCAGCGTAACTGGCCATGAGCACACACACATGAGAGAGGCCGTAAATATAAGGGGGCGGGGTTGTTCATGACACGAGTTTTACTGCCTCATCCTCATCATCATCATCAACCATGGGCTCAATGCTCATCAGTGTCCAATGCCTCCCTCGCTATTTCCTTCCATCTTTCCTGTTCAGTAAGGAGTGGCTTAGTTTCTGTAGACTAGCTTTGCACCAATCTCCCCATTCTCTATGGGGTCTGCCTCTCCTAGTTGGACCATCCATTATGCCGAATACCAAGGTCTTAACTTTTTGCTCATCATTAATTCTGCAGATATGCCTGAATAGCTGTAACTTCCGTTGTATAACCTTCTGCAGTAGGTTCTCTTTCAGCTGAATCTTCCTATATAATTCCTTGTTGGTGACCTTCTACATCCATCCTATTCTCAGAATCTTTCTATAACAACTCCTCTCGAATTGCCTGCTCTTTCACAAATAACTTTAATTTCAAAGCAACCAAACTCAAACACAAAGATAATACTGTATAGTCAACAACTTCACCCAAAACAGTTCTTTGCACTTGCTACCTGCAAATGTTACTGTTCCTCTGGGATGGGGGGGGGGGGGGGGATTACTAGAGATGGGTTCCCCAAGGAAGATTGTGATGAGAAGCTGAGAGGGATAATCAATCCTGTGCTGCTTTATGGTCTGCTGATGCTGACTTCCCCATTAACTTCACATTATGGAAACTGTGCCTTTTTAACAATTTGTGAAACCACTCCATGCGTGCGGTGAATGACACTGCACTGTCATGACTTGCCTCCTCACCACCTGATGCTTGTGCAAAATGCTTCCACAAGCTCAAAGCCTTTTTTCAAATTACAGCACCATTCACAGGTGCTCATTTCTGTGCCATGACTTCAATCTAAATGCTTAATTTCTTCCACTTTTTCCAATTACAGGATCACAACTCTCACATGATACTTTTGCACAAGCTGGCATATTTGCAGCAACACTATTCCTTATATTAGGCAGAAAAATGTAATGCACAGTAGACTCATTAATGCCGTACATTTTAGCTGAGGCCGCACTACGACTACTTGCAAGCTTATCCAATAATTCAACTTTCTGTCTTAAAGTCATCACCTGTTTTCTTTTCCGTTTGCCTCTTGACCACTGTCTGCATCGCTTTTCTTTTTGGTGCCATAATTAAGGTTTGGTGTTACTTCAGCAATCTTTTTTTTTTTAAACTGGAAGACACCAAGAAAGTGTCAGCACATTGCATCATGTGCTTGTGCCAGTGTGGTGTGGCGTACTGCGAATAGGTGAAACTGCAAACAGCGAAACTGTGGATGGCAAGTTCTTGCTGTATTGCCTTTTCCTGCTGAAAAAGATCCCGGGTGCTTCTTATAAGCATAATTGGACCAAACACTCATCCATAGTGAAACAGCTCCAACAGGGCCCCACATCAGGCTATCCCATAACTCAGTGGTTAAAGCCCTTTTCTGAGAGGGTAGGGCAGGCGGAACATCTGAACCCAGGTTTCCCACATACTAACTGAATGCTGTAAATGACTGGGCTGAAAGTTATGAAGCTGGCACCATATCTTCCCTCCAGCTATTTTATGTGGCACGAGGCAGGCATTTAATTCCTTCTCATAAGAAATAACAAAGGCACCTAAGCCACCTGATTTCAGGTGCCCCCTGCAACAGCCCACACTTTTATGAGTGCGGCAGAGGACGAGTCTCTTTCAGATTGCACACTGGCTAGCGCAGGTGCCTCCCCACCAAGTACACTGGCTCTTGCAGATTGTATTCTTAGAGACACCCATCCTTCTCACGCACTGTATCAGGAGCTCAGGTGCTCAAATTAAGTAACACATGTTGCAGTGCTGTTCTTGTGATTTTCTGGGTGTCTCAAAGTTAAGTGCTGTGACTCTCTCCATCACACCACCACCTAAGTTTCTTTGTGGATCCCAGCCTATGTGTCTACACTTGAGATGTAATAGTATAGCCGATTAGCCAATTAGCAAAAGCTTATAGATTAATGCTATAGACTACATATATTCCCCCCACACTTGCTAGTAATATTTTTTTTTAGCAGGCTGGCTCGCAGCCTGGCTCAGACCTGGCTCACCCCAGGTCTGGGACCTACACCTGCTGCAGCTCTCCATTTTAATTGTGTTAGGGACCAGGTGGGCATGCAGCCAGATTCAGTTCTCCTGCCTAGACAATCACTTCCCATTCTGTATGTGTTAACCTGATTGTTCCTTCCTAAGTGAAATACTTTGCATTTGTCCTTATTAAACTTCATCCTATTTACCTCAGATAGTGGTAAATTAAAATTAAATTAAACACTATTCAACATCACTAAATAAAAGGACACTGACAATTCTCTACCCGTTTTTCCAGAGCCAGGGATAAGTGTTCACATTTCAATCACTGTCAGTACTTAGTGCGTGCAAGCTAATGATCCAACCAGTGGATCAAACTCAGTAATGAAACCTGGTCACGTGCCACCTGAGGCAAGTTGCACATACAGTAAGATGACAACTATACTACCACCCATTCAGCTCCACTTCTCATAGCCACATTGGTGCACCAGTGTAGATTAGACACTGGCATTTCAACCACTCTAATCTGTTGAGAACAGATCTTGGCATGGAGATTAACACATCAGGTGTTACTAGGGGCCTATTGATACTAGGTCTCCTATTGTTGCTTCTATGAGGGAGCACCAGGGGGAGTGGTATGGTGGGAAGTTTTTAGAAAAATACTACAGTAGATGAATACTACAGTTACTATAACTGCAAATGAGAGAAACAATCTAAGTGTTCAATTTGTTTACTCTGTGCCTCTGATTAAATATTACTCTGTATATAGTGAGATTTCCTGTTTCCAGTGATTTTCCAGGCTCTATACGACCATAAAAATCCATAAAGCTATAGTCTTACTCTGATCCTGCACACAACAGCTAAACCTAACTATACATTTTCCAAACCCGTATTTCTACAGACTGCGGAAGCATAAAAACCAGAAATAATATTTATCATAATGCCTTAATACTGACTTTTCCACTTTAAGTAAATATAGGTTGTACCTCCCTAAACTGGACTCTGTGATGCAGCAGGATGACGGATGTTGCCAGACCAGAGAGACCCAGGGCCAGGAGCCCAGTTGCAGGGTGTGGGAGGAGTGGGAAGGGGGCTGGCCAGGAGTACTCCCTTGGTTTGGGAAATTCCCTTGTTCGGAACCAGTCAGGTCCCAAGGATGCCAGACCCAGGGAGGTCCAGCTTATATTTGAACACTAATGTAGCTTTTGGGCATGACTTGAACTAACATTCAGATACACACCAACCCTTCTATGATACATGTGTGGCAGTAGTTTCTGGCTCCTATAGACAAGTAGACATTGGAAAACTGACAAGTTCAACATATGATGTAAGTAAAATACAGTCAACAAGAAATACCAAATAGATGTATTGAAGATATTTTCACCATACTATAAAGACTACTGCTTAACAAAAAGCTTTTCGTCTTTATTTTAAAACAGCATTATTTGATTAACCATGCAGTATATTAAGTATTTTCCCCTTAAGCAGCAGAAGTCAACTGTGCAGTTCTAAGTAATAAATAAGCTGTTTAAAAACTCTAAGAAAAAATGCTATTTCAATTTGTGGATTGAAGTGATAGAACCAGAACTGAACCTAAAATGAACAAAATCATTCTAGCCATGAAGTTTTCTTGGCTGCTACACTCATGCTTTGAACTGCCACCCTCTCTTCTTCCTTCAAACCACTCATAGAAGATGTGGTTTGAAGAGAGCTCAGGTGGTCATGTAGTTCAACCCCCTACCCAAAAGCAGGACCAACCCCAACTAAATCATCCCAGCAAGGACTTTGTCAGGCCTAGCCTTAAAAACCTCCAAAGATGGAGATTCCCCCATTTCTCTAGGTAACCCATTCCAGTGCTTCACCACCCTCCTACTGAAACAGCTTTTCCTAATATCCAACCTAGACCTCCTCCATCGTAACTTGAGACCATTGCTCCTCATTCTCTCACCTGCCACCACCAAGAACAGCCTAGCTACATCCTCTCTGGAACCTCCCTTCAGGTAGTTGAAATCTGCTATCAAATCCCCACTCATGTTTTTCTTCTGATGACCAGTTCCTTCAGTCTCTCCTCTGCTGCCCTCCACTGGACTCTCCCAAATACGTTCACACCCTTTTTGAGGTGAGGCACCCAAAACTGGATGCAATACTTGAGATGTGGCCTCACCAGTGCCAAATAGAGGGGAATAATCACTCCTGAAAGCATGCTTCCTCTGGTTTTTTAAAAACAAAAATCACTTGAGATATTCACCATTTTAGATGGTCATATCACCCAATGTTACTACAGTAAAACTCCAGTGGTCCGGCATCCAATGGTCCGTCCGGCACCATCTGGAACCCGGAAGTGCTCTGGGCAGCCGGACAATTGGAGCTGCTCTGCCCCCGGCTTCTCTGATGCAGCCGCTGCTGAAACTAACCAGTATTCTACTAGACAGTCCGTTTTTTGGGCACTCTGTCCGGTATTTCCTGGATTTCTGTCTGGACACTGGACAGAAGCCTGGTGGGAGCTGGGGGAGTGGCTGGGAGGCAGGGCGCAATTGGCGCTGGGAGCCCTGGCTGCGTCTGACGCCTTGGAGAGGAGGAGAAGCCCTGTTCCTGCTCCTGAGTGTGTGGTGGAGCTGCAGCCGGACTCACTCGCGCTTCTCTGGACCGTGTGCGGGACTGACAGTGCCCCGGGATCTGCATGTGCCCGGGTCAGTCCCCTTCGGCCAACTGCACTGCCCGCATCTCCTCCGGCCAGCCCTCCCCCCGCAAGTGTGTCCGGTATTTTTTCTAAACCTACCTGGTAACCCTATGTGTCAGAGGCAGCAGCATAGGATGCCAGGCGGGAGCTGGTCTGCGAGGGGAGCCAGTTTAAAAATCAGCTCCCCTTGCAAACCGGCTGCCTATCATCCCGTGCTGTTGCCTCTGATAGAGGGGCAGCAGCGTGGAGTGGCAGCAGCCCCAGTCTGGGGAAGAGGAGTGTGAGCTCCTGGACCTGGTGCAGGCCAGAATTGAGCCTGCCTGCTTGGCTCCTAATACATTTTAAATGCAAAGTTGCATTGGGGGTAGGTCCCAGACCTGGTGCAAACCAAGAGTGAGCCAGGCTGCAGGACAGCCTGCTAAAAAATTTACTGGTAGTGGTGGTGGTGGGAACATGTATAGTCTGTAGCATTAACCTATAAGCTTCTGCTTATCAGTTAATCAACTACACTATTACATTCCCTAACACAGACTGCAAACTCTTTGGGACAGGTTTTCTGTCTTAAACTGAGAACCACTGTCTGAAAGCCTAAGTGTAAACAAAGTCCCTCTCCCTTGACAACATGCTAGTAGAACACTGGCTTATGTTTTTACTGAAAACAATTTTGAGTGTAAAATGCTCAATTCAGAACAGGAATCAGATTTTAGAAATTAAAAATTTCTTAAATCAGGTATTCCAAGTCAAGTATCCATTTACTATTCTCTACATATGAAAACAACTTATAAAAAAAGAATAGTCAGACCACAAATACACTGAAGATCTACAACAGTTACAGACTTCTTTTCCCCACCATTTCCTTGCCAAAAACAAAAACAAAACAAAACAAAAATGGTCAACAGCTTAATGGACCTTTGATAAAATCGACTGTTGGGAGTGGGCCCTGCACGGCTATGGTTCTTTACAGCACACAAAACTTACTAGCTATTTTTTCTTATGATGGAAGTGTGAATTAAGATCAACTTAAAACGTTGACTTTCCTAGCGCATAGCCATTTCAAATAGAATCCATCAATTTCATCATTTCTTACTTTAACATATATGCATCAATGTTTACTTTACTACATTTATAAACCCACAAACTGAATTACCATTTTCAAAAGGCAGCAAAGTTGCCAAGGGATTTCATGTATAAATGTATAACAAGCACTTGAAACCAAGATCCATTTCTCTAATGCAAATAACCACCTTCTCATACCAGGGGAGGAAGCCATGACCTACTTAGCAGCTACAGCCAGTGCAGAAAGACTTCTTAACGCATGGAAAACAGTTGAGGGGCCACCATAGGGAGAGATCCCAGGCCCAAGAGGTGGGAGAGGAAATAGGTAAGGGAACGATGTGGTCTTTCTAGTGGAGGAGGAAGGGCTTTAAAAGAAAGCTGGGGTGTAAGGAGGACTGCATATGTGGAAGACAAAAGATTTGGTTGAAAGAATGTGCCCCACCTAAAATTACCTTGCAAAAAGTAAGCAGCCCTTAATGCTCAACTCTTTGCATACTATCTTTGCCCTCTGAAAACAGATTCTGTGCCCTGATGTCTGAAGTGCATTATTTATATAGGTGTTTAGGAGGTCACTGCTGCTGGAAATTCACTGCAACATCCCTCTACCACCACATTCTTTATGGCCAAGATAGGAAGAAACGTTGGGGAAGAAGCCTACACTAGACTAGGAGCAGGCAACTGTAGCTGCCATGAAGAAAAGCTCCCATGAGAAAAGAGGAAGATTTGCTGGATTGATGAATTGTATTTGATGGGCTCCAGTATGCATCAACAGCTTCCTCTGCTACTCACATTTGGTAACACCATCTCATAGATTTACCAAACTCTCTTTCATTAACTACTTTGTTATCTCATAGCCTCCCTATAGCAGTATACCTCACATACAGTAGCCTCTACATGTTAAAAAGTTATTATTACAAATTGCTTAATGATGGATATGAATATTCATTTCTGAATAATAAACAACCAATCACACTGATCAGGCTCTGTCCTCTTCTGGTATTTTATTCCATAATAAGGGAGATTTCCTGGAGTTAACTGATTAAAATGGAATAAAATTAGTCCCTTTTTTGGGGCATTTATAAATGGCTGGCAGAAATGGTCTCTTATAGCTTGTCTGATAATTTTAAAGACCAGACTGACGCATCTGTGATCACACATTCACACTGACAACCCACGCCAAAGCCAGCTATCAATGTAGGCTCTATCCAATGTGGTTTGGCGGGACATCTTGTTTCCGAAAGTATGAAAAATACTACCTTGCAGAACACTGGGCCTACTGACAGACCAGACCAGATCCACTGAGCAATGGGCTCCCACAGGGATCGGTCTTGGCACCTCTGCATTTAGGTATTTATATCAGCATTATGCCATCAAGCCAGTCACAGAAATTTGGACATGCAGATGATTCCACTTTTGCTACCCAAATTGAATGCATCCTCACAGAAGATCTGAAAAAACTGATGGTGTGCTATTGGTTATGACGACTCCAACCACACCTTCAAAAATGCTGGTTATAACCACATGAATAACCAACACACAAAGCAGCACCAGAATGTCACCTTCTGCAACTACTCTGTCATGAGTATTTCCCAGAATATTTTGAAATGGTTCTGGATTGCACTGCCAATATCTGTCAAAGTCAGCTGCAATATAAAAACTACAGTATAATACACAAACTAGCTGGGGCCAGATGGGTAGCAAGATGCTCTGACCCTGCAGACAGACAGCTTGGTCCTTATCTTCTCAGCAGCTGCATATACTGCATTTCAGTATGGGTACATAGTACAAGTAAAAAACCTGTCAACATGCAATTGGATGTTGCTCTGAGAATTGTCACAGGACTGCTGGAGTCAAAATTGGCAGTCCGGCTTCCCAACCTTGCACATAGCTTATCACCATCTCTTTGAAGCAGCCAAGTTCCCAAAACTAAAATACCCTCACCTATATAGTGGGGATCAAGAATTAAGACCTGCTTATAGATCATCTGGCTTCATCAGGTCATGTAAGATACTGATCACACCAAATGGCATCAGAACCTCACATGGGCTTTGGAATTACTTACTGTAAAAATAAAAAATGAAGGATAGACTGATATGTGCATGTGGAGAGGACACCAATCTAAAGAACATCTAATGAAGTGCTGCCCTCTGAGAGCCTTCTCTAGAAGGACAGCTTCTGTTTGTTCCATGTCACCAGAAAACAAGAGTGGGTGACAAACTTGGAAGTTGATTTGTAAGTAGCTATACGAAAGGAAGAAAATAATATTTAGATGTGAATGGTTCTTTCCAGACAAAGTCAGAGGCCCTACCTGCTTACATTCTAAACAGATTATAGCATGATCTTTTACTGGTACATTTATTGTCACTTATGCAGCTCAATATATATATAGATCAGTGGTCTCCAAACTTTTTATACCCAAGATCACTTTTTAAATGACAGACCAATCCAAGATCTACTGCCCCGCCCCTTTCTATTCTCCTCTCCATCACTTGCTAGCCCCAATCCTTATACTGCTGCTTCTCCCCCCCCCCCCCCCCGCCCCGCCCCAATTCTTCTGTAGGAAGAAGTTTTTCCAACATTTGGCCTGTCTAGACTGGACCAAATGTCAGAAAACCCCCTTCTTTTGGAAGCCCCCTTATTCCTTGTGGAAAGAGGAATATAGGGGTGACCAAAAGAGCATGTTTGCTCGTCCACTAAAAAAAGTGGAAGAACAAACGCAACCCTGGATGCAGAAGAGTTTTTCTGGAATATCTCCAGAATCCTGAAAAACTCCTGCAGTCTAGCTGTACCCTCACTGGATTGAGACAGGATGTGTAGGCTCTGGAGTGGGAATGAGGGATTTGGGTGTGGGAAGGGGTGAGAGGTGGCAAGCTCTGGGAGGAAATCTGGATGCAGGAGGAGGTGGAGAAGGGGACACTGGCTCGGGGAGGGGGTACTAAGCTCGGGCAGTGTTGGGGTACTAAGCAAGCCACAGGCTTGTGGATATGAGAGTGCAGGAATTTGGGCTGGGGTATGTGAGGGGCTCAGGGCAGGGGGTTCCAGTGTAAGATAAGCTCAGATCTAGGATCTGGGGGAAGGGGGAGTGCAGGAGCGGCTGTGACCAGATGGGGGCTTGGCCCCAACTGGGGGTTTGTTGGCCAGGCTTCATTTTTAAATAAAATACTATGACAAATGCAAAAAGTTTCTGCATTGTCTTTACTTATGAGCAGGGCAGGGGACCTGCCTTGAGTCAGGGGTCACTGACCCACAGAAAAGTCAGTTGGGAGAGTGGGACATGGTCCTGGGGAAGGGTGCTAGTGGGTGCTGGGGCAGGGAACAGGGTGCCAGTGGGGGCAGGGTTCTGTGGCTAGGGGCAGGGACTAGGGGACAGGGTGCCAGGAGGGCAGGGGACAGGTTTCTGCAGCAGACGAGAGGGTGCCAATGAGGACAGAGTTCTGTGGCTAAGGGCAAGGGAGAGGAAACATGGTGCCAAGAGGACAGGTTTCTGCAGCAGGGAGCAGGGGAACAGCGGGGGGCAGGGTTCTGCAGCGGGGTGGGGGCAGATTTCTGCAGCGGGGGTAGGGGGCCGGGGCGACAGGTTTCTGCAGTGGGGGGCAGGGTGCCAGGGGGCAGGTTTCTGCAGCAGTGGGGTGGGGGGGCAATTTTGTGGCTGGGGGCAGGGGAGAGGGAACGGGGGGGGCAGGAGGGTGGGGGCAAGATTCTGCAGCAGGGGGCAGGAACAGGGTTTGGGGGCGGGGTGCCAGTGGGGTCAGGGAGTCCCCATCACCAGCCTCAGAGAGAAGCCTCCGTTGCACGCTGCCTCCGGGCCCGAACCCCTCCGCCACCGCGGAGGTAGGAAGGCCCATTGCGCACCTCCGCCAAGCCTGACTCCCCCTCCCACGGTGCAGGGAAGCCAGCGCACGTGACCCCTCAGGGCCGACCCCTTCCCCCGGCGGAGCAGGGAAGCTAGCGCACACAACCTCTCGGGGCCAACCCCCGTGGAGCAGGGAAGCCTGCACGTGCAACCCCTCAGGGTCAACTCCCGCCCCCCCCCCCCCCCCCCCCCCCGGAGCAGGGAAGCCTGCACACGTGCTCTCCTTCTGGGCCCGACTCCCCCGTCCTGCAGAGAAGGGAAAGCCTCTGGGGATTTACCTGGTAAGTTCCCGGAATGCCAGGGAGCTGGGGCAAGGAAACAGCTAGTGCATTTCCGGAACCCCAGGAAGTGATGTGCAGCAGTAGGACTTCCGTCCACTCCGCGGGAAGCTGCCACTACCTCCATTGTTGCTCAAGGTAGGTAGTGGAGCTTCTTGGGGGTGGGTGGAAATGGGGCACCCAGAATGCCTCGCGATTGACTGGTCGAGGCCTTGGGATCGACCAGTTGATCCCGATCGACTGGTTGGTGACCATGGATATAGGTAAAAGCGTGAGAACTTTGGTGAAACCGGCTTTTATATAGAGGGTCAGCACAAGACCTATACATCACTTACTGTTCTCAAAATACAAATGCTAGCAATATGAAGAAGGCACACAGCTCTACTTATTTTTTAGAGAATATAGTTAAAACACTTTTGGGTCAGGGCTGCTGACACACAGAAAAATCAGTCGCAGAGTCACACAAGTGAGAAGCAAAAACAACCAACAAAATCCAAACCCGTCACTGACATGGCTCCCAACTGAGAAGGAGAAAGGCACTCGCCACATTCCTCTTCCACACCAGAGCCTAGGGAGGCCCAATGTAGTACATTTCGTGTGCTCCAGCCTCATGGTGGCAGCCCTGGGCCTCGGGGACCGGACTCAGGTACATTGGGAGCCACATCCGGCCCCCAGGGCCTTAGGTTTCCCAACCCTGGGCTAGGGCTTAAATACAGTCTGTTATGGATTAAGAATGCTTGGCTGAAGTGTGAATCAGAGCAAGATATATATTATGTTAGGGAGAGGAGGAAAACACTTTGAAGAGTCTGCAGCCACAGTGTAGTCTATCTTGGCTGATGGTACATATACCCCATATTTGGTCAATTCAGTATAATTTAAAAGTTCTCCTGGATTCTTCACGGATGCTAATGTCTCTCAGAGTAGTCTGGAGTACTGTGGCGCCTTAAAGCCTAACAGATTTATTTGGGCATACACTTTCATGGGCAAACACCCACTTTGTCAGATGCATCTGGATTTTTGTCCACAAAAGCTTGCGCCCAAATAAATCTGTTAGCCTTTAAGTCACGACTGGTATGCCATTGTCAGGTGTACTTTCAAAAGGTCTGCCTGATGTTTCTGGGGATCTAAGAGAGCTCTACTGAGAGGCGGAGGCAAAAGGTAGGAACAGACAACATTTATAGCCCTTTCTCTTTCTTTTCTAGGGCTCCTGCCTGAGGGGTCTCTGGAAATGTGGGCGGCTGCTGGGGCCTAAAATGTTTCCTGGAGGCTGAGGGCCAGTAAAAACCCCTGGAGTGCAGGGTTAGCCTTGAATCTTAGAGGCCGTGATGCTCGGAATCTATCTGTTCAGAGACCATGGAGATAACTTTGAAGGGCAGGACCTGGAATTACTACTGCCTCTTGTGAAAGAGGCCTGAAGACTAGAGCCATGAATAGTGCCCTATGGTGACTGTTAAAGTTATCATCCTGGCTGCTAAGTTGGCCAAATCCAAAGCGGTCTAGAGGGAGGCTTTGGCCATGACTTCCCTTGCACCAGGATGGTCATGGATTCCTGGCTTGACTCCTTTGACAGGGAGTCCTTAAACTTGGCCATCGAGTTCCACAGGTTAAACTCTTACATCCCCAGCAGAGACTGATGGTTATAGGTATGTAGCTGAAGTCATAAACCTTGTGTCCAAACAAGTCCAGTTTCTGAGCCTCTTTATTTGTGTGGTAGCACTGGACTGCCTTTGTATGTCCCCCTCCGTTGTGACTGACACCATGGCAGATCCAGGGAGAAGGAGATGGGAGTACAGGTACTCAAACCACTGGTCGGTACAAAGTACTACTACTTCACCCTTTTTGAGGTAGGGGGCAGAGACAAAGGGATCTGCGATAGCACCCTGATAGGTCCCTACCACTGTCTTATTAACTAGCAAGGTCACCCTTGACGGAGCCACTGCAGCCAGAATATCGACTAAGCTGTATGCAGACTCCCTCAGCTTCTCAGCTTCCAGCCCCCATTTGTGGCGACATGCTTCACAAACTTTTCATGGGCCCTGAAGTCATCCAGAATGAACAAGTTACTGTGACCGCTTCTGCTGGGGATGCTGAGAAAGAGGCTTGCACTGGAGGAGGGGCTGCTGCTTCCTGTACTAGCTGGCACTGGGCCCACTTCTGAGACCTTGGTACTGGGGCTGGAATACCAATCTGTGTCTGGGATTGTATAAGACGAAACAGTGGCTCACCTCTCAGATACCACTGAGTATAAAAGGTGGAAAGAGGGCCCCAGCACTGGGGGGATCCCACACAGGTTCCAAGACTGCCATTGCATTTACCAGTGAGCTGGTGGCCAACCATCAGTTGGGGACCCAGTACATAGACTGGGTACTGTTACTACTTCAGTGGGGTGAAGGATTCCCCTTTGGACAATGGAGGCACCATATCCACTTCTGCTTCTAAACAATGCCAGGGAGCCAGTAACCAGCTGGAGACCGTTACTACAGGACCATAGAGGATTCTCCTTGGGCAGTGCCATGATGATCAGCGCCATGATGGAGTTCACTTCCTCCTTTTTGTCCCCAGCAGCTTTGGCTGGCAGGGTCCCAGAGGGGTTAGGCAGGATGGGGAGACACATCAGAACCATTGCCACATGAAATGCCTCAAGAGTCAAAGGGGCCTGCAGCTGTAAGGCTCCGAAACTGGACCTGTTTGCAGACATGGTTTATTTGACAGGCACCCTCCGGCTACATGGCAATAGGGATGTAAAATTTTGATTCACTGGCTAATCGAATAGTTGATGCAATTTGCATCAACTAGTCAATTAGTCGATAAGGGCGCTTCTGCCTTTAAACTGTAGCAACAGCCCCAGGACTGTTGCTACACTTCAAAGGCAAAAGTGCTGTGGGGAACACGGGGCCAGCGGGGGACTCAAGCAGTCCCCTGCTGGCCCTGCGCCGTTTCAAAGCAGCAGTGCCTCATGAAGCCCAGGATCAGCCAGGGATTCTGAGTCCCCAGCTGACCCCAGTCTTTATGTGGCACTTCCGCTTTGAAATGCTGTGGGCAGCATGGCGTCCGGTTCCATGTAGGGATGTTAAATATCGGTTAATTTAATAGTCGAGTAACCTCATGAATTTTTATCGGTTAGTCGACTATTCTATAGTCCCTGGGGCAGGGCCAGCAGCCACTGTATCAGAGGCAGTAGTGCAGGGTGACAGGCAGGAGCTGGTCCACAAGGGCAGCCAGTTTAAAAACCAGCTCCCCTTCTGGACTGGTTGCCTGTCACCCAGTGCTGCTGACTTAATTACCTGCATCCTGCTTCAAAAGCCTTTTAAGACCGCACTTGAAAGAGAATCCTCTGAACTGTTATTCATGCTTAAATTCGACACTTTACACTTTGGTCTGAATAAAGAATCTAATTACCTTACCCATTACAAAGATAGCTTCCCCAATTATCACCTCTAATATCATTAGCTCACAGACATTTACACCCCCCCCATTCCCTTTCTGTTCTGAAATGTGATTTGTCCTTTTCATATGTGTTCATTTTTTTTAATTGTATCCTTTGGTATATATGGTTGTGACAATTTTCTTCCACTATTTGATCTGAGGAAGTGGGTCTGGCCCACGAAAGCTCATCACCTAATAAACCATCTTGTTAATCTTTAAAGTGCTACATAGTACTGTATTTTGTTTCAGCTACTCCAGACTAACATGGCTACATTTCTATCCCCTATCTTGTAAGCATGGCTTATGTTTTTTGTTCCTATATATACAATTTAGCTCTATTTAAAAAAAAACAAAACCCACATATTGTTTGCTTGTGCTCAGTTTATCAAAATATGCAAAACATTGTATATTAGTGATCTATACTCTCTATTATTTATCATTCATCCATTTTTAGCGTTATTTGCCAACATTATCAGTGATGTTTTCTCTTTTAGGTCCCTGATAAAAATAACAAAGTGCCAAGACTAATCTTTGGAAGACCACCAATGGAAAAAGCTACTTGATTATTCTCTTTTACATTTTGAGACCAGTTTTAAATCCACCTAATGTATGCCACCTTAATTTTGTATTGCTGTTTAAAAAAAAAAATCAAAATTATCATGTGTTACCAAGTCAGACACCTTACAAAAGTCTTAATATATTACATCAACACTACCACCTTATCAACACACTTGTAATATCATAAAATACACATACACATCTTAAAAACAATGAGAAGTCTTGTGGCACCTTAGAAACTAACAAATATACGTAGTATCATGAGCTTTCATGGATAAGACCCACTTCATTAGACAAGCTGGAGTGGGTCTTACCCACTAAAGCTCATGATACTATGTATACATTTTTGTTAGTCTATAACTTTTAAAAGCAAGTAGTCCTACGGCACCTTAGAGACTAATATATTTACCTTCTGAGACACATACCTCAAATTAGTCTGACAGAATCCATTTTCCATAAATCCATGCTGATTGGTATTAATAAAATTACCCTCCTTTAATTCATCTGTTAATCTAGTCCTATATCAGTTGATGCATTATTTTGCCTAGGCTTGATTTCAGACTGACAGGCCTATTAACAACTAGGTCATGCAATTTACTTTAACCCATTAACTTTCTTCCAGTCTTCTGGAACTACATTTGTGAATCCAAGTTATCTGGACCAGCTCATTTGAAAATGTCCAACTTCATTAACCGCTGTTTAATATTCTCTTGAGATACCACTAGAACGGAAAAAATGCTATTGTATGATAGCACTATATCATCTGTTTTTCCTCAAATATAGAACAAATATTTATTCAACACTTTCTACCATTGCAGTCTAGTAATGATTACCAGTATGTTTTTTGTCCATAATAGTCTTTTAAAATTTTCCTCATTTTCCTCAAATCTGCTTGCCACCAATTTCTCCTTTCATAACTGATACTTTGCCTAATCACAAACCAAAATGCCAAATCCTTGAACCAACAAATGATTTTCATACAATACAGTTCTTAAAAATAAATCCTATCACTGTTTCTAGCACTAGTCCTAATGCAGTAAAAATACTGGCAGGCTAAATAACCTATGTGAAAACACCTTAAAATTAACCTCCAAGTGTAGTTGTAAATGTATTACCTTACAGTTCATTTGATCTCATAGCAAGTTATGCACAAGCTCTTCTGAGTTAGTAATTTTAAGGTGACTGTTAGACAACAGATATAGAGAGGGAAACATGTTATGAATGTTTCCTACAAGTCTGAACAGTTTACTTCCTCCCACAGGAGACAGCTTTTAATCCTTAACTTTTACTTCACTTGCCATTTAAGGAAAAATTCAATTACAGCTGTGGTTTTTGGCATAGACTGATGTTCAAAATAAACTATTACATGTACTAAATAGAATGTTTTCAGTAGCTACTCCTACAAACCTGTTAAGAAATGGATCAGAACTATTTGTAGTCATTGTTCTTAGTTCCTGAGACATTCCAGGAGATGACACTGGATTTTGAGAGCCACCATCTTGTTCCATACTTGGAAGTTGGCTTCGGAGAGCTAACTCCTGGAAAAAAAAACAAACAACAAAAAAAAACAATAAGAAATGAGTACAATTAGTAAATTAAATGTTTCAGGCACATCAGCAGCATTTGAGGGTACAGGAATACACTTCTTCATAGCTCTAGTTACTGGGTATTAAATGGAACTAAGTCAAAGGAAGAATCACTCTGCTTAATAAATTAAAGCTCAGGCTATTTCCCCATTCATTAAAATGATTTCATTGTAAATATTAATTTCAGTATATATACAAACTGTTGTTTGAACCCACCCACATGCAAATTGGTAATACCCCAATACCCACAGAGGAGGTTACAAAGTAATCGAATAATTTTACTCTTTCCTAGTTTGAGAATTCATGAACAGACTGAGTTTTCATAATTACTTAAAAAGAATACATTTTGTCCTAAATTTAGTTGTAAACTGTGTGTTAAATAGTTATTCACTATTTATTTGTTGCTGTGTGATTGGTCACCCTAAGTCAAGTTGAACTGTTTCTTTATTGAATAACTGAAGGTATAATGAAGGACAAGGTGTGATCAAATGACACAGCCTTTGATTCTCTTAGAGAAAGGATAGGGTCGTAGTGGAGGTAAGAGAAGGTAGATTAATAAGATTAAATTTTTTTTAGAACATTTAAAATTTTTCCTTTCTGGGACTCTTTGGCCTGACTTTGCATAAGATATCACACATGGCAAGATTGGGGTTATAAAGGAAGGAGGGGAATCTGTCTACTCTGACCTTCTAGATGGAAAAATACAAGTCTGACAAAATTCTGGCTGAGATTACTATGGCTTGATCTCTTCCTATTTTTGTACGAATGTCAAACTTTTCTAACTGCCTTTGGGAAAATAAAGACTTAACACTCACAATGTTAGTATAAAATTCTAATTTTGGATATTATTTACAAGACCAAAATGATCTGTCAACTCCTTAGATAAAGTTACTTTAAAAAAATGAGGTCAGCATTCTGTAACTTATCCAGCTGGTCTCTCTCAAGTTTGTTTATTTTACAGTTATACGAGTTTTTAACAGCTTCACTGGATATTCACAAATTGTCTAACTTGTTCAAAATGGAGATTAGAAAACAGACTCTTTTAAAAGAGTCTTACCCCTTTTGCCATTGTTACACTTTTTTACTTTTGAGTTAACCCTAAGCAAATTTTGTCAGAATTTTCAGCAAATCACAAATTTCAGGAAATAAAAACCCCACACACCCCGTTTTATTTTGGGCATTGTTTTAGTGAAAGCAAAGGGAAATTGGATGCAGGACTAGATTCCCCAAACCGAGGACAAACTGATGGTAGCATTGCCCCTTTACATCCAATAGCCCAGCAGTTAGAACACTCTTTTGGAGTGTGGGACTTTCCAGGGTTTGAATCCCTACCCCAGGTGAGTACCCCTACCACAAGGCTACTGGCTATTTGGCGGAAGGAAGGATGTCTGTCTGTCTCACACACACACACCCCCGATGCTATTCCATGCTGTGCAACAAAGTAAACATTCGCTGCAATAGGACTAGAACTCAGATGTATTCCCTGCCCACCCCCTACCGCCCCCTCAAAGTCAGGTGAATGCCATAACCAGAGTCTCTAGAGTCACTCTTGCCGGCCCAACTGAATAAATATTCATACAAAGTGCAACAGAAGAGTCAGAGGCACCTCCCACCCGAGAATAACTTGATGGTTAGGAAGCTCACAGGAGAGAAGAGGCCTGGATTAAAACTCAGGCCAGATGAGTACCCTAGTCTCTGCTATTGGGTATAAGAGGAAGCAAACATCCCCTCCTTGGTTAGAGGTTTAAGAGTCTGGTATTGCCTCTCTACAAACAGACATGTTTAATCTCAAGCAATAAAGGCTCATGTTGTCATATAGACAATTTAGGTTCAATCCTCATTGACAATCTAACTAGACGGGCTCCACCAATTATTTATACACACCAAGGCCTATACTGCAGCTATAGTAAGTACACCAGAAATTAGTTATGACTAAACAGCTTTAGGGAAACCAACCCCTTTGTTTCAGGATATAAACAAAATGTTGTTATAATAATTAGTGAAAAATTATAGGATCCAATCCTGAATTAGATCCTGTTGCAAAGCACAATCATGCTAGTGCCTGTTTTTAAGATCAGAGCCTTATTCAAAAATACATACCATTTGGTAATCCTCAATGGGTCACCCATTAATATCCTGCTGTCTTTTAACATTTTGACATTTTTTGCATTATTTTTCAGGGCTTAATCAGAATAACTAGTGCTAGGTAGGCTGCAGTTAAAGATTATACTACAGAATATTTAGTGATTTAAATATTTCTATGGCTGAAAGTAGCACTAGTAAAGGGTGGTAACTTCAAGATATACCACACATCTCTGTGGATGTGCATGTGCTCCTGGAAATGGACCAGCACCACCTTCCTCCTCACACTTGAACCATGGGCAATAGAGGTAACACAGACCAAACAGTATTACAGTTCCTGCTCTACTGTGAATCCAAAGAGGATCTGAGAAGAGGGGAATGAGGGTGGGTTGTGAATACCCACAGGGAGCAAAATTTTGAAGAACTCTAGTTCCTAGAAGTAATAGGGATGTTAACATGTAGATGATTACACGATTAACCAACAAGCCTAGATTGCAAGGGAGAGGGGGACAGCCAGTACTTCCCACCCCCCCTCCCCCGCATCTCTATGAGAGGCAACAGCATTGTGGGGGAGGGCAGGGGAAGCTGCCACAGAGCAGTGTCTGTCCACGGTGCCTGGGCTTGCGGCGGACAGAGGCTGCTCTATGGACAGGGGCGGCAGGTGGGAGCTGGTCTGTGAGGGAAGCCAGTGTTTACACCAGCTCCCTGCGCAGACCGGCTCTTGCCTGCCACCCCATAGAGAAGCAGCTGTGCGGGATGGCAGGGGGCTTCCCAAGACTAGGGCTGGGAGTGCATGGGAATATCAAAGAGTCATGCAACCAATAATATTTTGTGCTGTTAGTCCATAATTGAATTGCACACTATTTATCTAGCATCCGTAGTAAGCAATCTTCCTTTCTTCTTCCAGTGCTGATTCCCAGAGATATTCACTATGGAGGAAGCCAAAACAGTGTTTCAATTAGAAGGTGGGTGTGAGGAAGCATGATGCATCACAGATTGGAGGATCATGAAAGCAAAGGAAGCATCTCCAGCTAAAGCCTGAACTAATGCATGATACCTGGTAAAGGTATGCATGGAGCCTCAAGATGCAGCTCTATATCAGAGGGAGTCCTGCAAAGCCGCCACAGACTGCTTGTGCTCTAATTAACTGGGACCTGACAGTCTGAGGAGGGGTTTGTAAAAGATTGTAAAAAAGTTTCAGGTGGAAATCCATTCAGAGTCTTTGGAAAAAGACAGATTCCCCTTGCATTCTTTCAGCAATGGTGAGAAATAACCTTGGAAACTTTAGAAAAGTCTTATATAGTGTACACAGAAGACCAGAGTCCTGAGTATGTCAAGTGAGTGGGGCTTCCTGTCCTCTAAGCTATCTGTGTGCACAGACAGATGTAAAGGGGAGCAGGAGGCTCATGATTCCAACTGCAGGCTCATAAGAGCAGAAAGGAGGTGGTTCAGGTCCTAACTGGGGACAGATTTACATTCTGAAGGTGACAGTAGTGGGATAGATGAAAACAAAGCAGTTCCTCACTGGAGAATGTAAGGCATTAATAGCTGCCAGATGTACTTTAAGAAACTGATTAACAAGACAGATGTCTCTAATTCTGGAATATCTTCTCTCATTAGAAGGATTCCCGATTCCTCAGTAGGTAGGTGGTGTTGCTACTGACATCGCAGGGAGAATCACTACCAGTTGGTGGCACAGTACTTCCTTGTAGAGCAGGGGAGGGAAACCTAAGGCCTGGGGGCAGATTCAGCCCCTGAGGTGTGAGGTGCCTGCTCCCAGAATTGTGGAGCCTGCATTAGTGCTCCAGCCTTCTCCCTCCCCAACCCCCATTTCTCCGCCTTCTCCCCTTCCCACACATACACCATGCCCTCACTAGGCTGGAACACACAAAATCTACTAGCATGGACCCCCAGGCTTTGGTGTCCAAGAGGAATGTGGGAGAGTGTTGTTCTCCTTCTCAGTCGGGAGCAACGTCAGTGAGGTTTTTTTTTTTTTCCTTTTTAAACTTCTCACTTGTGCACGGCCCCTGATTGGTTTTTCTATGTGTCAGTGGCCCCCGACCCAAAAAACATTCCTCACCTTTGTTGTAGAGGATGGATTGGACATCCTATGATCAGTCTTCCTCTGTGCTCCTTGTTCACTTAAAAACCATGTTGCCAGAAGATCAAAACTAGACTGAGTGTGGCTGGTCTTGCCCTCATTCTATGACAGTAGGTTTATAACTGGTTGAAGGTCCATGCATGGCTTGGAGGCAAACTAGTGAATCAGAATAATCTCCACTACCAGGAATCTCTGAGAATCACTTTTGCCTTGTTTGGCTTGGTCATCCCGAGGATGGAAGGCAGCATAGGTTAGGGAGAGAAGGACTATATCAGCAGGGTGAATCATTGCACCAGGAAGGCATCTCACCTCTGGAGCTGAAGCTTTGAGTGGCTCAGGAACAGTGTACTGGCTTCTTTTTTTTCTTCACGGTCATTCGCTATGGGAAACAGGCCAGCCAAAGAGAAATGCTTCTTGCCAGAAAAATTCAGTCTCTTGTGTCTTTGTCTGGAAAGGATAACCTGGGCTGGTTCAGTCTACTCTGCTCTGTTACTGCCTGGACCACTAACGAGTTGGGATTAGGGTTGGAAAAATAAATATTCTGCTCCCTTGGAGTGAACAAAGTATTTTTTCTTGGCCCTCTTAGCAATAAGCCGAATTTTGTTAAAGGGCTCCATAATGACCTCATTGATGGGGGGGCCACCTTAGAGCAAGCGTTAGCCTGGACAATGTCCAGGAATCAGTGGGTAGGGTTCTGAACTTTCTCCAGAAATATCTGAGGAGAGTCAGCACTCCTCTTTAGGAGGTCTGGGTACTGCCTGTAATCATCTGGAGGCAAGGGAAAAGCTGGTGTCAATACTTCATCCATGAGAACAAAAAATGCTGCTGGTGGATCTGACAGTACAGACTGCTCCTAATCAAGTCAAAGGCTCTTGCAGATATTGTGGCTCTTCTCTGGTGCCTGAAAATGCAGATCTTAGTAGCCCCAGTATGACCAGTGGCCAAGATCATAAGAATATGGGGTTGAGTAATATTGGAGGAAGCACAGATATCCAGGTAGCTCTGGAAATTCTGACCAGAGTTACGGTTCTTTGCCAATTTGCTGTTGATATCAGATCACCTTTGTCTGACTAACAGCAGTTATGCTCAAATGGTGGGGCTTATAGCACTACTTGACCTGACTTTTGTGTGCCAAAGACAAAAGCTGGTGAATGGTGCACAAATGATGCCAGGGCCTCCACCCAACAGATAGAGCTCAGGACCAATGAATGTCGCACTGATCAAGTTGGGATATTTCTCAGCAGAATCAGATATTGAAAGACTGGAGATTCTGGATCTGCATAGACTGCCTGGTGCTTGATATAAGTATCAACTTTTCACGGTAGGAAAGCTAGTAGGTGTCTTCTATTTAACCTGTGCCATCTTGGAGGCAGTGGATTTTTTGCTGGATTGATACTGCAAATGTAGATGGAGAATGGTCCCTGCCATGTCTGCTTGGTGCTGGAGCTCACTTCTGAATGTGCAATTTCAAGTTATTAATTGCTCCTGGTATGTTCAGTACTGAACTTTCTTCTTTGTGAGCTGTGGTGCCAGAGGTAGATAGACCTCTTTTTTGAGCATTTATAGGCTGATTTATCCTACTTTTTATGAAGGTGTTCGCTTTTCCTTCCATGTGCCTTCCTTAATCCCAAGTCTATCTAAAACAACTTAAGCTAGTAACTATTAAAAACTAGAAAATAAACACAATTTATAAACTATGCAAGAACTGTTTAAAATATTATGTACAACTATTGTTTCTAGAAGTGCATCAGAGCCAAGGACAGTGAGTTACGTAAACTGAAGATAGTCTGCTCTGCCCATTCTCACGTTGGTGGAAACATAAGGTGAACCAGGATGCATGCACGGACCCTCTGCTGTCAAATCCTCCAACTCCAGATGCATGGCACTTCACTGAAACAAAATCCTAGGGATGGACAGGCGTTATCTAGAGGCTCAGGATCACTAAAGGAGGAGTGTGAGGGCCCTGGGACTCCTGAGACTATTTGGTACATGTGGGGAAAAACACAAGAAATACCACATTTCAAGGGAATGGGCACTTTCCTGAGGCAGTACAAGTAACTCTTGAGCGCTGTAGGCAGGCCAGGCAGTTTGAAGCCTGAAACTTTGGGTATGATAAATACTCCAAATTGTGTAGGAACAGAGTGAAAAGAGACCGTGATCCCTGAACTAACTAATCTATTTAAATATAAATCTACAATTATTTACTAGTCTGAAAATCCAGCAGGAATGCTGGAAATAGGATAGACACAGAAGGCTCAGTTTCAGACCACAAGCGGGAGAAAGGAACTAGAGAGACAGCTAGTCCATACTGTTCTGTGGCCCTTGGTTGGGAGCATGAGGAGGTACAAGTGCAGACCAACAGACACGGCTATTGAAGAATTTCTGAACTTGGGCCCACAGAGCACCTATGTATCCACAAAGACCAGCAATTAAAGAAATGATGATAATTCAGAAAACTCTATACTGGTACAAAGACATGTTAAGAGGGCCCTGGAAAAAAAAAGAAAAAAATGCACGAGATCCAGTGGGTTCAATAGCTGGACTGATTTCTCTATACTCACTTCATTTTGCGGGGTCTTGGACATAAATCATTTAAAAAAATAATTATTGCTACAGCTGGGTGAAAATTACATATTCTGTTGCCACTGAGGATATTTGTTTTCCTTTTTCCATACATATATAAACAATTATCATTTTGCATTGCGTAAATGCCAGTCATTGATAGATACTAAAATGCCTCCCACATTTGAACAAAAAAGCATCTCTTAGCAATTTTAATAAAACTTTGTTTACCACACATTAAACAAATTAACTTAAATTCATTGTTCTCAACAAAGTAGCTCAGATATGCAGTTTCCGAAGCCACAGAATATTTACAACAGCAGTGCCAGTGAAGCTGAAACAGTGCTGTTACCTCTGCAGTAAACCTAATGAACATATTTTGCATCTTCTATGTTCTTTTGCTAGACAACATGCCGCCCAGAATTCAACCACATAGGATAACCTTTCACTGACAGGAACTGTTCAGATCCAATCTTGTTTAGATTTTCTAGACATTTTTCAAAGTAGTGAATTAGAGTTCTCCATAACGTTTTCCACATTTCTTAGCAATAAGTGAGACTGAGCAACCTTATCATCAAATCATAATGTAAGTATGAGCTGCAGGGCTGTAGGAACATACCTCTATGCTTTGTCAAAACAGATAATGTCCCCCCCCCCCTCCTCCCAACACTAAACTGAGTCATATGCTGTTATATGACGAAACTAATATAGTACCAAAGAAACCACAAGAGGTCCTTAGTCTCACTTTCTGAGCCCCCAATTTAGGACAGTACTTGAATATCTACTGAAGTACAACCAGGGCCTATGCTCCTGGTACTACATTATGCATCATATAGCTAGACTACTGCACCCACACAAAGCCTCAGAGATTAATGAGCCTTTGTGACGACGACCCACAATGCAGGCTCAGGACCTAAAACAAGCCAGTCTGTCAGAATTAACCTCCACATACATGGAATACCCATGTCTTTCTAGCCAAAAAGAGGTCCAAGGTCAGATTATAGATACAATGAGCCAAGATTTCTGATTATTTACATACTCTGTGCAGCGTCACTTGCTAACAAAAAAGTTATAATCCCTACGATTTTGGGAAGGAACTCCAACAAGAAATTACAGCTTATTTCTGTTGACATTGCTTTTCCAAAAATTGTTTGCAGTAATCCCAATTAAGTGTACAACAGAATTTCTAAATACATGTTTCTAAAATTATGGGTTTAATTTATTATTAAGGCTATATAAAAATTACTAATATTATTAAATTAGAGTACCATTTTACTAAAACACATGCCTAATTTTAGGCATGGTGGATGATCTAATTCAGATTAATGGTACTACTCACGCAGTTATCTGTTTTGTTGGATTGGGGATTTAGTGAATGAAAGCTATTTAAAGAAGACTCCAAAGAAAATATATACCAATGTATCTCTGCCAACTTGAAGTCTAGTCAATTAAAAAAAAGGAAGAAGCAGTTTTTATTATACTTAATGCTGTGTTTCCCTACCAATTGTGTGCATTTAAAGTCAAACTGTCTTTCTCTCCCCACTTCCTTTTATCACTTGAAAGGAATACAAATAGGAAAAAACTTATTCTACAAGGGACAAAATGTAATTGATTATACACAAAATGCTGTAAAATACACCATAGAAAATGGAAATAAAAACAAGTTCTTTGCCTCTAATTTATAGACAGACATTCTGGCTACGTCTATACTGAAGGCTTTTTGCACAAGAAGGGCTGTTCCTGCGCAAAAACTTGTGGAGCATCTACACTGCACGTGTGTTCTTGTGTAAGTAAATTTACCGTATATTCCGGTGTACAAGACGACCTCTGAAGTTAAAAAACATCCCCCAAAAATCGGGGGTCGTCTTGTACGCCGGATGCCCCGCCGCTGGAGCCCCTCCGCGGCTTTGAAAGCCTCGGGGGAAGCCAGCGGCGGGGCATCCCAGGCGCGCATGGGCTGCCCCCCCTCCGGAGCCCCTCCGCGCCGCCGCGGAGGGGCTCCGGCGGGGGGGCCGCCCATGCGCGCCTGGGATGCCCCCCGCCGGCTTCCCCCGAGGCTTTCAAAGCCGCGGAGGGGCTCCGGGGGGGGGGGGAAAGCCCAGGTGCTCCTGGCGGCTTTGCTCCCGGTGCCTCTGGTCTGCTGGGGACCATCTCAAGAAGCCTGCAGTGTTGATGTACCCTTTAGGTGTTACTTGGAAAACAAACTTCAGACAGATGCATAATTTTTATAGGATTAATTTTTGATCCATCTAATCCAGGGCTTCTCTGCCTAACTGGTCATATAATGGATCACTTCTTCAGAGATGTTAAATACCCACCCGGGGAAGTGAAATAATAGATCTACAGAGCCAGATGAGTACCTCAGATGAGGCATCAGCTTCTTCAAGATAGGCCCAACAAACAAAACCACAGAACACCAACTAGAGCATCATTAACAATCTACAACCGATCCTGGAAAATGACCCCTCACCCTCATAGGACTTGGGGGACAGGTCAATTCTCACCTCTAACCTGAAACAAATTCTTTCCAGCAACCATGTAGCACACCTCTGTCATATTCACCCAGGAACTCATGCCTGCAATCAACTCTGGTGCCGACTCTGTCCACACATCTATACAAGTGACATCATCACAGGACCTAACCACATAAGCCACCACATCAGAGGCTCGTACAACTGACATCCACCAATGTGATCTATGCCATCAGGTGCCAGCAATGGCACTTTGCCATGTATACTGGCCAAACTGGACAGGCTCTATGACAAAGGATTAATGGACACAAATCAGATATTCGTAATAGTAACACAAACCTGTTGGGGAACATTTTAACTTGCCTGGACACTCACTAATGGATCTAAAAGTGACTACTATTGCGGGAGAGCAAAGCTGCGGAACTTGCCTTCATTTACAAGTTTTACACCTGTAATCAAGGTTTCAACCAAGAGCTGAACTGGATAGGCTGCTACATCATAATGACATCAAGAAGTAAGTACTGGGTACTTATAGATCTCTCTATTAGCCTCATTTAGCATGGACACTCTAATGGACAATTTTTTTCCTTCTCTTTCCCTGCTATTTATTTTTACCCTGAAACTCTTACTCCATTCATCTAAGTAGTGGGTTGTGCTCACGAAAGTGCATGATACCATCTACATTTTTTGTTAGTCTCTAATGTGCTGCAGGACCATTCTTTTTTTTTTTTTTTTAAGTTTCTTCAGAGATGACATTTGGTCATCATCTATCCCAGGGGTGGCCAACCCGTTACAGACGAAGAGCCAAAATAGTGGTGGATACAGCGCAAAGAGCGGAGAGAAAAAAGTAGTCGAGCAACAACAAAACAAACAAACAAACAAACAAAAACGCCTAGCCACCACCCTTTTAAGAGCAGAGCAGGCATTATCCCTTTAAGTTGGCCATTTTGAAGGCAGCCATTTTGAAGTCTTCACGCCATGACTCCAGCTGTCTCTCTTTCAGACAGAAACACGCTGCTCCTTTCAGAGTCACAAGTGCCACTATTTTTTCTTCGAAGAGCTGCATGCGGATAGTGAGCTGTGGGTTGGCCACCCCGATCTATCCCCAAAACAAAGAGGTTAGACAAAAGGAGACATGAGGCTGCCTCAGAATTTGCAAAGAGCTGTTTGATTTTTTTCTCTTAGTTTAGCAGATCAAAAATATGTATTAGAGCAGAATCTATGTCTTCACTGGAAAAAAAAGTGTTTTTACAGTGAAACAACTAACTCGAGTTTTTAACTCAGTGAAGCTAGTTGCAGTCAACACTTTGTCCCTCCCCTAGTGTAGTCAGGGGAGATCAGGGGTGGGCAAAAGCCACTCAGTGGCTTGATCTGGTCCATTTAGGGCTCTGTTCCAGCTCACATGGCTGTTCCAGGCCCTGCCCCGTAGTGTGTGGCCTGGGAGCAGAAGCTATGCAAGCCCTTTCAACTGCCTGGCAGCCTGGGGAAGGCACGAGCCCTTTAAATAGAAGTAGTTAAAAATATTTGTAGCTCCAGCCCTGCTGCTAGCATGTTCCCTGGAAGCCACGCGTGAGCCCTTTTAACTGCTTCTATTTAAAGGGATGCACCTTCTCCCTGGCTGCCAGGCAACACATTGTCTGGCAGGTACAGGGAAGACGTGAGCCCTCTAACTAGAAGCAATTGAAAGCTAGCAGCCCCATGCTAGCCTGTTGTTCGGGAGCCAGGAACTCATAAGCCCTTTCAACCTCTTCTATTTAAAGGATTCGCACCTTTCCCATGGCTGTCAAGCAACAGCCCCAGGGAAAGTGCAAGCCCTTTAAATAGAAGCAGCTGAAAGGGCTCGTGTGTGCCCGGCTCCCAGCCAACCCACTAGCAGCAAGGCCAGGAGCAGCAAGCCCTTTAAACAGCAGGAATTTAAAGGGCTTGCAGCTGCCATATACGGCTAATGTGATGCCTGGGAGCTGCAGGGGAGGCACGAGCCCCTCCAACTCCTGCTATTTAAAAGCCCCGCTCCTTCCGCCCAAGGCCCTGACCCTTTCGAGGTGGCCTGCGACCACTTCAAAAACTTTTTGCCCACCCATGGTCGAGATCTACCTCAAATGAAGATGTGTACATAAGTACGGCCATACTGGGTCAGACCAACAGTCCATCTAGCCTAGTATCCTGTCTGCTGACAGTGGCTAATACCAGATGCCCCAAAGGGAGGGATCACAACAGATAATCATCACATGATCCCTCCCCTGTCACCCACCTTTAGAGGAACAGAGGCTAGGGATACTATTCCTACCCATCCTAGCTAATAGCCATTGATGGACCTAACCTCCATGAACATATCTAGCTCTTTTTTTAACCCTATTAAAGTCCTAGTCTTGACCACATCCTCCAGCAAGGAGTTCCACAGGCTGACTGACTGTGCACTGAGTGAAGAAAAACTTCCTTTTGCTTGTTTTAAACCTGTTGACTATTAATTTCATTTGGTGACCCCCTAGTTCTTATATTGTGGGAATAAGTAAATAACTTTTCCTTATTCACTTTCCACACCAGTCATGATTTTATAGACCTCTATTATAACCCCCTCCCCCCAGTCCCACTTTTCTAAGATGAAAAGTCCAAGTCTTTTTAATCTTTCTTCATATGGGACCCATTCCAAACCCTGAAACATTTTTGTTGCCCTTTTCTGAACCTTTTCCAATGCCAATATATTGTTTTGGAGAGGAGGTGACCACATCTGTATGCAGTATTCAAGATGTGGTTATAGAATGGTTTTATATAGAGGCAATAAGATATTTTCTGTCTTCTTCTCTATCCTTTTTTTAATTATTCCTAATATTCTATTTGCTTTTTTTGACTGCAGCCATACACTGATTGGATGTTTTCAGAGAACTATCCACAATGACTCCAAGACTCCAGAGCTCTCTCTTTTGAGTAGTTGTAGCCAAATTAATCCCTATTATATTTTATGTATAATTGGGATTATTTTTTCCAATGCACATTACTTTACATTTATCAACATTAAATTTCATTCGCCATTTAGTTGCCCAATCACCTAGTTTGGTGAGATCTTTCTGAAGCTCTTCACAGTCTCCTTTGGTCTTAACTATCTTGAGCAGTTTGGTATCATCTGCAAATTTTACCACCTCACTGTTTACCCATTTCTCTATATCATTTATAAATAGGTTGACTAGGATTGGTCCCAGGACAGACTCGAGGGACCCCACTAGTTACCTCTCTCCACTCAGAAAATTTACCGTTTATTCCTAACCTTTTTTTTCTGTCTTTTAGCCAGTTATCAATCCTTGAAAGGACCTTCCCTCTTATCCCATGACAACTTACTTTACTTAAGAACCTTTAGTGAGGGACTTTGTCAAAGGCTTTATGGAAATCTAAGTACACTATATCCACTGGATCCCCCTTGTCCGTATGTTTGTTGACCCCCCTCAAAGAACTCTAGTAGATTAGTAAGGCATGAATTCCCTCTACAGAAACCATGTTGATTTTCCCTCAACAAATTATGTTCATTCACGTGTCTGACAATTTTAATTTTTACTACAGTTTCAACTAATTTGCCTGGTATTGACGTTAGACTAACCTGTCTGTAATTGCCAGGATCACCTTTACAACCCTTTTAAAATATTGGAGTCACATTAGCTATCTTCTAGTCATTAGATACAGAAGCTGATTTAAATAATAGGTTACAAACCAGTTAATAATTCCGCAATTTCCCATTTGAGAACTCTTGGGTGAATGCTATCTGGTCCCGGTGACTCATTACTGGTAAGTTTTTCAATTTGTTCCAAAAGCTTCTCTATTGAAACCTCAGTCTTGGACAATTCCTCAGATTGTAGGACCATGAACTCTGGGTTGGCAAAAACTAGCATCCCTATTGAACTGTGAAGTTTAGTCCATTTTCTGCCACGTAGCAGGAAACATCTGTATCATTATAATGGCCCCAGATACCAAGTACATGTCTACATGACCAGCTCTCATCAATTGTCCTAGTTGTAGAACATTCTGCTGAAACAAAATCACCTTAGTATCCAGTAATTAGGGTACCAATCTAATCTTGCCAACTCCAGAGCACAACTGCCTCCAGAACATGTACAAAGGTGTTGGTACTACTTTTCATGTTTTTATCCCCCATTATTTTCTAAAACCAGGAAAAACTGATTTATGTTCCTCCCTAGTTCATTTGATGTTTTTTAAAAATAAAGAATCATGTTTTAAAGTGTACATTTTTTAGTATTTCTGAAAAAGCTCAAAGTAAAAAAGAAAATCTGCTAGTTGCTAAATATGTTTGGGCAGCAAAGTCAATTTAGAGTGTGGTCTCCATCCATTTTAAGCAAAAGATAACTTTTTTCAATTTAAGTGCAACATAAAATCTACCTCAAACCCAAATACCCTTGCCCCACTTCCTCCCCGTCCCTTCTTTGAGGCCCTGCCCCTGCTCCACTCCTTCTCCAAGGCCTCACCCTGCTCACTCCATCCCCCTTCCTCTCCCATCCTCACTCACTTTCACCAGGCTGGGGAAGGGGTTTGGTGTGCAGGCTCTGGTCTTGGGATATGGACTTTGGAGTATGGGAGGGGCTCTGGTCTTAGCCCAGGGTGGGGACTGGGGTGCAGGAGGGGTTTCAGAATGCAAGCTCTGGGAAGGAGTTTTGGTCCAGGGGGACCCACATCTGTGCCAGGAGGCTGGATGTAGTAGGAGCTTCAAGGCTGGGATGGGGGATCAGGAAGTAGGCTCTGGCTGGGCACCATTTAACTGAGACAGCTTTGGTGTGGTGGAGCAGTGGAGTTAAGGCAGGCTTTCTCCTGCGCTAGCTTTGCACCACTCCTGAAAGCAGCTGGCATGTGCAGCAATGGCTCCGTGGTGTCATGTGCTGCCCCTCAACTACAGGTACCGAGTCTACAGCTTCTACTGGCCATGGTTCCCCATTATTGGATCAATGGGAGAGCTGCAGAGTGGTGTGTCTCGCAGGGGCTGCAGGGACATGCCAGCCACTTCCAGGAGCAGCAATTACCATAGGGATAATTACTCCAGCCACGACAGGTTAGGCATTTTAGAACGCACTCCTCAAAGAATTAAATTTAAGCATAAGAAAGAAATGAAAATTATGAAATGCATAAACCAGTCAAAACCCCCAAATAAACCAGTTTGCAAGCAGTAAAAGAAGTAACAACAATCCTCCACATGTATGTTGGGTTGGGTGAGGAGAGTGAAGGACAGTGTGTGTTTGTGATAATGACAGAGAGACACAGAGTGAGAGACAGATTTGCATTGCCAAGCACCACATATCCTCTTCTCTCTGTGTGGAGATAGTGTGTGTCTCCTCCACCACTCCTGTACCCTGACATCAGCACCTCCCCCCACTTTTCCCTCCCACAGCCTGCACAACAAGCAGGAAGCTCCCAGGGAAGCAGCTCCAGGGCAGTGGGCAGAAGCAGCATTACAGTGGGTGGAGGGGCAACTGGAGTTCCAGCACTTGATAGTTTCCTGGTCAAACCGGTCAGGATCATGTGTCAGAGGCTCCAAGATCTACCAGTAGATCCTGATTTACTGGTTTGTGACCACTGGTTTAGACAGTGATATTTGTACAGTTTTATTTGCTTATCTTATCTTTTGAAATACAATAAAAGTTCTAGAAGATACTACCGCCCATCAACATCAGTGTTTCTATAAGCATTTATAATGTTTGTTTATAAAACACATCTACTGGTTTTAGGTATACACATATAAACCACACACATTAGGATAGTGCCAGCACACTGGTTAGGACTGCAATACTATCAATTATGACATTCCACCTAACTTTTTTATTGGCGATTGGCAGTATACATTCTCTACTTGCCCAGAGTCTGGCCACATTTGGGGTTTGGATGAGATCTGGCTGAAGCTGAGTTCCAGTAAGATATTGATGATACTGACTGGATTGGTGATGGGGAGAGCCACTCAGAAATGATGTGGTCAATAGCTCTATTGAGAGGAAATGTCTACTCTTCGTTATGAATTGCCACTTTAGATGTTTGTTGGGCACTCTTATGATGGTAAGGAGCGTAGTACGAGTCCTTATATAAATGGTTGGTATGTTTCTGGATTTCCAAGTAGCAGCAATAGCTGAGAGTGATTTTCTTTATCTTAACTCCAACAAGAGAGCTGAAATTTCTGTTTTCAGATGCTCTGCATTTTTTTGTCAGGACACACACTAGGGTTATAACAAACTTAAGTTTTGTTCCAAACCCCTTGCAATACTTTTTACAAAGATTAGCAACTGATCAATACGCTCTCTTCTCAGATCAGACAGAAAAAACAGCCACTGGAAGTATTTGCAGACTCAAACGCTTCATGTTTAATTCCAAGGCAGCTGACAGTTAAAAGAATCATAGAATACTAGAACTTCAAGGGACCTTGAGAAGTCATTAAGTCCAGCCAGTCCCCTGCCCTCAAGGTAGGACCAAGCACCACTTGATTATCCTGACAGATGTTTAACCTGCTCTCAAATATCTGCAATGATGGAGATTTCACAACCTCCCTAGCAATGTATTCCAATGTTTAACCATCCTGACAGGAGGTTTTTTTAATGTCCAACTTAAACCTCCCATTTTGCAATTCAAGCCCATGCTTCTTGTCCTATCAAAGAGGTTAAGGAAAATATTTTTTCTCCCTATTCCTTGCAACACCTTTTAGGTACTTGAAAGCTGTCGTGTCCCTCTTGTCTTCTCTTTTCCAAACTAAACAAACACAATGCTTTTAAGTCTTTCCTCACAGGCCATGTTTTCTAGACCTTTAATCATGTTTGTAGCTATTCTCTGGACCTTCTCCAATTTCTCCACATCTTTTCTTGAATTGAATTGCCCAGAATTGAACACAGTATTCCAGTGGAGGCCTAACTGAGTAGAGCAGAAATTCTTGCTTACAATATTCCTGTTAATGCATCTCAGAAGGTTTAATTTTTTTAATAGAGTCACACTGTTGACTCATATTTAGCTTGTGGTCCACTATGACCCTTAGATTCCTTTCTGCATACTCCATCCTCAACAGTCAACTTCCTTTTTTGTATGTGTGAAACTGATTTTTCCTTCCTAAGTGGAGTACTCTGCATTTTTTCTTGCTGAGTATTATCCTATTTACCTCAAGTCATTTCTCCAGTTTGTCAATATAATTTTGAATTATAATCTTATCCTCCAAAGTACTTGCAGCCCCTCCCAGCTCAGTATCATCCACAAACTTTATAAGTGTACTCTCTCTGCCATTTTCTAAATAGTTGTAGGGATGTAAAAGGCTAACCAGTTAATCAGTTAGTATTAGCCTTACCGGCATGCTTACCTGGTAACTAGTTAACCAGCAGCTTGGCCTGACCAGCTCCCCCACCTGTGTTATGGCTGCAGGAGCCACTTGCCTGCAGTGGGTTGGCCAGAAGGACCCCGGCCACAGAGGCCTGTCAGGAGAAGCCCAGGAGCCCAGGATCCTAGATGTCTGCGGTTAACTGGTTAAACATACTGTTTAATCTTTTAACTTTTAAAACAGATATTTACAACTCTAAATCATTGATGAAAATATTGAAGAGGAACTGGTCCCAAAATTGATCCCTGTGGAATGATTATCCAATCAGTTATGGACCCAATTTATAGTAGCTTCATCTAGGTTTTATTTCCCTAGAGGTCATACAAAACTATTGTTATAGACTCTGAACTTTGCCCACTGTCAGAAGAAATTAACTAATAAAACCAGCACAATCTCAGTACCATATTCAGATCTCACAACAACCTGAAAGATGTCAAGGCTATCTAAGGGTTCAGGTAAAATGTCAAAGCCACCTTACCACAGAGTTCTCCATATCCATTCCCAAAATGGAAATAGTTGGTGATGAGTGAGCAGCATCAAAACATGGTTTTGCACAAAGGACTACTTGGCAGATGATGGCTCCTGGACCTCCCAAGAGATGACAGGTGATAGATCCACCAATAACAGACCAATGACCCCACTAATAAATGCAATTAATCCAACCTGGTCACAGAATGATGCTCTCTCAACATCTCTTGAAGCTTTCTGAAAAAAGCTGACACTCAGCTAGAGAAGATATCATGTTTGTCCCCAAATAAGAATCTCCCAACATGGAAGGAAGCAGCTAATCCAGTCTCAAACTGATGGGTTTTAATAAGCAAAACAGAGAAATGACCTGATAAGAAGTCACCATCGACTTTTAGAGCACAATCTCAATTAGTGGGTCTCTAATATTTCTCCTGCATCTGTGGCAGACCATCATCTTACTAACGTGACGTGAGAAAAGCATAAACAAAATGTACTTTTAGGTGCTATAAGAACAAAACAAAACAAAAACCAAACCAATCTCTTCCAGGCCACCAGAGTGGCCTACTGGCTGTGTTCTATCCACCTCAGAGCACTCCCAAACCCAGGTCCTTTAAACCAATATTTAGCTGTGCTTAGTCATCTAGCTAAGCGATGCCATCTTTAGTGCAATGATGCAGTTCTTGTAGATCATTGCTGAAATAAGTCAGCAGGCATTCATCAACAGCATGCATCATTGTCCATGCTCCTCCATGACTGCACAAAGAGCTATCACGTAGGCCCCAGCAATACCGGCTGGCTGCACAGAGACCTTGCTTGGTCTGGTATGGAACATGGGGAAGGTCAAAACCAAGTGAGTAGACGGTGGGAATGAGCGACAAGAGAGTGGTTGAGGATTATAACAGATACATCGAAACACTTTGGCCAGAGGAATGGGTAACATCCTGGCATAGCAGATGAGACCATTAACAGGTGACATCATGACAAGTGTGCAGATAGTTGTTTAAAAAGATCATTGTGCAGCATCAGATTTGGGTTAGTGCATACTTTACCCTATAACTTCCCAGTGCCAACCTCTCATCTGATATGAGGAGTAATATTGCTCAGAACTGGAAGCCACATGAGTGGAGTCGGACACAGGGTGCCAGACATGATGTATGTGTCAGCATGTAACTGTATCCACCAGTTCGGTGTGTGATGATTAATTCTGCACTGATGCACAGTACTCTGCCACTGAATACGAGGTGGCAAAAGTTGATGTCCACAGGGTTGGAGCACAAGCCCTCCACATGACAACTTCCAGTTAAACCAACAGGAAAATACAATAGGTCCCATGCCCTGATGTGAGCAAAGCTGAGTCCCAACATAAGACTGAATTTACTCAGATTTTGATAGACTTGAAATCCTGATTTTGCCACATGCCTCATTAACCAATCCCACACCATAAAATAGGATTGAAAGCGGACAACTGTTGAGAATAGTCTCATTCTTGCTGATCGGCAAAAAGGTCCTCAGCTATCTTATAAATGTCATTAAAGGCAAAGATGCTGAACTCAGTAGTTGCTTTCATCTACCCTAGTAATTATACGCAAGGTTTCATCATAACTGTACTCTGCTCCCCCTGGTTTCTGTAGCATTATGTCATGGTTAATTAGAAATAAGTGGTTTAAAAAATTAACACATTTAATGAGTTGAATATGAAAATAACTTCTTTTTTTTGTATTTATAAAGTCGCCAAATATTTCAATTTGCTGAATATATTTGTGCTATCAATTATCTGCAATAGTTGTGGTGGTACAGTAAGAGAAGGCAGAAATTCTGACAGCTGTGTTGGAATAAGTTGCAACTTCTATACCTGGGAACGTGTGGAAGGAAGTTTGGGATTTTAGAGGGACAGAAAGCAATTCCTCTTCACCATCTATTTGTGATGAAAGGTAACTTAATTTTGTGGTAACTGGAAAGGACTTGAATTATTCCTCATCCAACAAACCTCAACAACCAGTTGTTGGATTCTTTACCTTTGCATGCAACAGTGAAGTCTCTCTCTTAAAATTATCAGTGTTGGTATTTTAACTATTGTTATACTGTATTTCAGAGTTGCCATGGGAAAGCTATTTTTGGAGGGATACCTGTTCATGGGATCAAGGAGACAACACAGCATATATTTTCATGAAGTTCATACTCTGAAGATTCTTTTTGCAACTATAAGGCTTATAAATTTACTTTTAAGGTGGATTTTGACACACTTTTTCAGCAAAATACAGGCTAGATAGGCTTTTATTGTATTTTTCTTAAAGTAAAAATTACAGCACTAAGCTTGTTTGTGTGTAATGTATGCTACCAATGAATGTCGTCCAAAGAATGGGTATATTAAAATTAACACCATTTTTGGACAATTTAGTCCTAAGAGCACAGCTAGGGAAAAGCAGTTTTTCAACAATATATTACATTGCTTTCCAATTTCCAATGGCTTGAGAGGACTTCACATTCAACTGTTTATATTTTCGTAAATCGTAAATATTCAACTGTTTATATTTTCGTATATTTTTGTTTTGTTTTTGGTGTACAGTAAGTGCCCCATTTAAGTACAGAATTTAAATGACTGAATTCTAATTTTCAGGTTGCATATTTGATTCCAGCAACAATCTTGACAGTTTAATCTATTCTCAATGATTCTGTAATATTTACACATACACATTTAAAAAAAATAAACTCTTGTAAATATCCTGGGTGATCTTTTATTCAATGGATTAGTTTATACGATACTTATGTTAAGATGTTTGTTTTAGATGTAAATATTCTGTTTAGAACACACTTCATGCCTCAACAGTATTTAAAAACCACTAGTTAGCACATTACATTTAATAAGAAATTGGCTTTCATATCTATTCTGATAGGATGAAAACTGAAATTTCAATATCATGAAGAATGAAAACAAGAGAAAGTTCTTTGCAACGCAAAAAGTGTAACTAATTCCATGTTTGCTTTAAAATACTGAAATAATGATGAAGTAATGAAGCACTCTTAACATCTATTTTAGGGATCATAACTAGAGCAGAGCTTAAAAAGGTGTATGGCAGAACTGGCTGCTATTCAGGATGGCTGCAGTTAAGACAAGTTCCTCAGCTAGCCTAATTTAATACTTTAATTGTTTCTTATTACACTGAATCATCAGTTAAGAGCCTACCTGACGTTTTGGAGAATTTGCTGTGCTGGGATTGATATTCCGCAATGCCTAAGAGTAAAAAATAAGATGGATAAAAATTACTTTAAGCTGCATGATTTGGCTGTGCAGGCTGACTTACAAAAACCATCTTGTAGCACCAAGTCCCCAAGACAGCCCACGATGAGACAGGGTAAAGGAGCTAAGAGTCGATGGAAATCACTTCACAATGAAACAAAACTCAAATGTTTACTGAGCATGTGAAAATGACAAACGCTTAATGGCAAGGGGGAACATGGAGGAACAGATCATCATGTGATCCAAAGTTAATCAGATTTCTCAAGGAGAGCTGAAGTAGGAAAACTAGAAGCCCTATCAAGAAGCATGCTAGCATAGGGCAGACATTTGCTGGAGGATTAATAGCAAAGCAGATACAGCAGAGGACTAGGTGCTTAAGCAGCAAGGGAGTCCTGATGCTCTCATTTAGGCATACTTAATAAAGCACTTTAAGAAGTAGTACTGAATTTTAAAGATGACCCAACTTATATCAAGAGATGCTAAAGATTCCTACCAACAGGACTTGAGGTCAGACGGGACAATGGGAGTCAGACTCCCTGGTCAAGGACAGAATACCACAAGTGACCAAGAAAAAAGGAAGAGGGTATGAAGATATTATCCTCTCTTGATATAAAGCCCATCACCGAAGAGGAAAGGGAAAAAGGATAAAACTTTAAGTTTTTCCTCAAAGAAAAGACTAGTGTGTCAGTGATTGCTCCATCAGTATTACAAAACTGAGGATAACCTAAATTTCTCAGAAAAGATGGTAGCCAACCTTCTACCAAAAATCAGAAAGAAAAATATTAATGGAACTTTTAACATGGCGATTGTGGAAACAGACATCATGGTATTGTTGGGTTTTCTCCCCCCTCGCCCTTCAGGTTTACTCAGTTGCAAAAGAAGACAAAGTCCATAACCTACAACTGAATCTGGGTAAATTGTTAAATGAAAGGCTAATTAAAAAGTCAAAGTAAAAAAAGAAACATGTTAAATGCTCTGTTAGGTATGTTGCTTCTAAGTAAATAATTACCCTGCTGGGATTACTTTCTTATTTAACATTTCCTTTCTTGAAAGTCATTTAATGAAGCTGATTATGATGGGCTACGTGTTTAGTTAGGGCATCAAAGTATTTCATCCATTACTAAATGAATATTTAGAGCACTTTACCCAATGCTGAAAGCTGTCTTAACTGAATTACAATGAATGATGTTTTCCTGTTGCGTTCCTACTTATTACTATTATCCTTTGAAAACACTGGGCTCTTCAAATAGTGAGCATTTCTACAGCACTTTCCCTTTTCAAAGTGCTTTCAAATCATTAATCTTCGCAATACACCGTGAAACAGTAAATAAACGCTATTGCATTTTATAAATGGAGAAACTCGGGTGGAAGATTTAATTGGATTACCCAATGCCACGAAGGGAGTAGAAGCTGGGATTCAAAATCCAGAGTTCCTGCCTCTCAGACTAAGCAATCTAATAAACCTCAGTTTTCTCAACGACCAGTTTTTGTTACTAGAAAAGTTCTAGAGGGAATGGCGTAACATTTAAGCACCAGATTTGAAATACCTACACACAAGAACCACAGGTTCCAAAACCAGGAAAGTCTATTCAATTGTTCAGCTTGCATGCCATTCATAAGTGGATGAATTTCAGCAATGAGATGATTCCTCTACATGTAACTTGAAAAACACTTTTGTATCTTTTGGACTGCCTTGTGTATTAAAAATACACTTTCAAAAAAGAATTATATTGAAAAGGTTTTTCCTTAAAATGAAGGACAACGCAGATGTGGGAAAACAGTCTCTCTGACTCTTTTGAGTGAAAATAGTCTCAGAGAAATCTCCAATAAGATCGTTATGCTGTGGTACTCTCTTACTTGTACCACCCTAATGACACTTCAACTAATGAAGATGTTTGCTCTTTGGGAATTTTGCTAAGGAAAAAGACTTGCATCTAGAAAGTCTAGAGCTTCTGCTACTGAGGTGAAATCCTAATGAATGTAGCACAATTCTCTCTTTGGCGCTTCTGGTGCATTATGCTTGCTGGAATAACCACATACGTGCAACAACAAAAACATACAAAATATATAGTGGAAGTCTGTGTCTAACCTGTGGCCTCACCTGCCGAAGCAGTTCTTGATGCTTCAGTCGCAGCCTCTCTTTCTCCATCTGCAGCTGCTGCAGTCTCATCTGTTGCTGCTGATTGGAGCTGCCCCCACCCATCACTCCACCTTGAGGACTCTGAGGAGCCAGTGGGGGTGGCTGTTTCACTGGAGCACTTTGGCTGATTCGCTGATTCATAGCTATAGAGTCAAAACAATACAATGTTCACTTAAAAATGACCTTCAAACATATGGGCAAGACAAGAAACCTGTTAAAATTACTAATTTCAGCATAACTTGTAAACCATTGCAAACCATGCCATTACAAACCATACATATGCATTGATCTTCTGTAAGACATAAGTCCGAAACAAGCAGATACTATTGTTGGGGAATCCAAGCAGTATACTCAAATTTGTAAGAATGTGCACACGTTTCTGAAAATCTGGATCTATGTTTTAAAGGTGGTACAAAGCCACAACCTTGTTCATTCTAAATGGTAGTACTCAAAACTTTAAGTTAAGATTTAACTAATTTCACCCCTACTCTTTTTATCTGTTCATTTTCATCTTTAGGACAAGCCCAGACACATTTTATTTGTTACATAGATGCAACAGACTCAATACTGCTATCAGAGAATCCTAAATATTCAAATGACAAAAACATATACTGAATTATCTCATTTATATTCAGTTACTTTGTATAATTCCCCAATAATATTTCCTAGTTTTAAAGACTCAGTTGATGGTTTTTTAGGACTTCGCCTAAAAAACCTACATAGTAAAAATCTTACTGTGTCAAGGAAACTTTTTACAACAGTCATTTTAATTTTTCCTTTAAGTTTCATTAGTTGCTTCTAGCTATAGATTCCTATAGTATCCTAAAAAATGTTTCACTATTTTTGATGCTGACAAATTTCAGATATTTATAAGTTGCTACCATCAGTTCAGTCAACACTTATACACTTAGCTCTATAATAAAATCAAGCACTCAGAGTTCATAAAACTTTCTCTCAATTTGTCACCATGTCTGGCTTTGAAGCACTCAAGAATAAAATGTAATATGACAGTAGTTTTACTAAAGCAATACATAGCTACTCTACTCTGTGATGCTTCTCTATGCATCTTCTTCAGCAGCATCCTCACAGGTCATTCTAGTGATAATTTGTGACAAATGAAGGGGAAAGATGGTGGTGGAAGAAATCACAGGCTGTAAAATATTAGTTGCAAATAGTCAAGAATGTTTTTGATGTAGCTGTTCAGTAGATAAAAAGGATTCTTAGTCTTTACTACAGTATCAGCAGGTTTTCAAACAGTAGATTTGGCCTGTATGGAATAGTCTGGTTAATCCAGACTACTTTCCTTCAGGGGCTGATTTCAAGCACCCCCAGTTGCGAGAAGTTTTTTTTATTATTTTGCAGAGAAAACTGGCCTTGAAAAACTTGGTCTGAACTCTGAGCATTGTAGCCAAGCAGGATCTCGAAAGATTGGTGGCCAAGATGTCTCTGATTCAGACTTAGGCAGATGATGCTGAAACGCTACATGTGATGGACAAGCTTTGTTTCGCAACCTGGTTTTGAACCTAAATTAGTTCCAAACACACTAGAATTATGAACTGACAAGTCCAACTACACACCTCATATGGAACCATAAGTCAGCAAGGCAATCAGGAAGCAGCAGCAGAGAGGAAAAATAAAAATTTCACACTACCGTATAGTGTTACATTAGAAACAGGTACAACTTCTGCTTACAGAACCACCAATTGAAACTATCAGCCTGGATAATCATGGTAATCTTCCATTTTAAATTAAAATTAGGAAAGTAGTTGCTGTTCCTTCACCTAGAAAACTCCCTATTAAAACTCCTTTTGTTTGCCGCTGTTTGCTAGTTCACCCAGAGATAATCTGATAGAAAAATGATAAAATAACTATGACAAGTTATTCAAGAGCATAATGGATTATCTGGTTCTACCACAAAGTTGTTACTGGGGCATGTAGTGTGCTGGAAGAGGTCTACTACCAATGTTCCCTCTAATCTTTTCTATCCATGTATGGATTTTTTCCATCCATAAGTGGAATAAATATTACGTGCACTGATGCATGTACCAATATGCACCCACCAACAAAAACATAAAACTTAGCTGTGGGCACTTTGCTAATCAGTGGGATGGCACCTGAATTTCTCCTGAGTGGCTGCATAAGCGCACAGGTTACAGGGAACACTGTCCCCTGCATTGATCATCATAACAGTGGAGCTAAGCCTACAGGTCTTGCATCTATTTCTCTGACACGGCCTGATACCCCTTTGAGTTGAGAGTCTCATGGGCTGTGGTATGCTTCAAGAAAGATTCATTGTCAAGCATGTGTTATAACAACTTTTAATTATACCCTATATGGGTTCCATTGTAGCAGACTACTACAAATGTGTAATCATAGGGGTTTTGTTTCCATATTGCAACAGGTTCTTCTGGGGTATTTGGGTGGCCCATTCCATGATGTGATCTAGGACTCTGGTGAATTACTCTTGTTTGGCGAAGGCAGTTTTACGTGTAAAAGTATTAAGGTATATATTCTATGGTATCTGAGGCTTTGTCTATATAGCTATGCAGCTTCATTTGCATAGGGTTTTGCGGAAGAAGTGTGGATTAGCATATTGCCATGCTTCATTTGCATAGTTAATTAGGAGCTGTTTTTGTGCAAGAGGTTTTTGCACAAAAACGGCTAATCCGCGCTTCATTTGCATAGGCTTTTCCGGAAGAAGGAAGCTGTGTAGATGTAGCCTGAGTGGCTGGCTGTAGGCAACATATTTCTTGGTGAATTTGGAGTGGTTATTTAAAAGTATGTGTCACGGTAATCCATAGGTTATTTTGTATATAGTTATCTGTAGGTTTCTATTGCTGAAACCAATTATAGTAGCCAGTAAATTGATGCTACTGAGGGAGTATGGATGGGCGCTGGTTGTTGAAGTCATGGTGAAAATCTGAGGAAGTTTACTCTTCTGGCCAAAGGAAGAAAATAAATTGATACATCTTAAACATTCATTTGTTTCCTAGTGCATTTGTCGAGAAATTCCTCCTCTCCCTTCTGAAGAAGCATACCAGGGAGCTGTTCTACTAGCCACAGCTATTCCCATGGATTAGGCAAAATGTTTGCTATTGAATATAAAACTGACATGGGTGAGGATGAGCGAGGATGAGTTCAGGGGTGAGTCTGGGATGGACAGCCAAGGACTGTTGATTGTCTAGTAGATAATTGAAGCAAGCAGTGATGCTGTCATTGTGGCGGATATGGTAGCAAGGATGGCATTCTGAGGTAGGCTGTCACTGTAGCAGAGTTTCTGAAGGAAACGGGATGTGTCTTGAAGGAGTCGGCCCTTTCTGTGATGAGTGGCTTGAGGATCTCTCCGACTCCTGATATTCCTTCACTAAAAGTGCCATAGCCAGATATGATAGGACTGCATACATTCTCCTTTAAAAAGTTGAAACCCCAAAGTGATAACTGGACCAACCCCAAGCTATCAGGACATAGCTATCAAATTTTCATTGTTTTACTCATATGAGAACAGGCAGAGGTACAGACAGACACAGAGCGGTCATCTGCTTTTCATTCCCCTCTAGGGTCGGATACTGAGAGGGGGCATGCAGAACCATTTATGTACACAAAGATGGCCCTTTTATCCTTCTCGGAGAGCTCAGTGAAACTTTCATGGAGATACTAGCAAACCCTCTCACAAAGATTTCTAAAGATGTCTGCCTTACTTCCTCCTCCACAGTGGAAGGAACTCCATGCCACTCCGTGGTGACTTTAGCAAGCTCCATAGCAATAAACGGGGTTAATGGCATACAGGCCTGTGCAGCTTTGGAATGCAGCAACAGCTTTTTGTTTTCTGTGTTTGGTGATGCCTTGGAGTGAGATCTCAGATAAAACCCATCACTGTGCCTATGTAAAATAGTGCCAATACTCAATGCCATCGCCTGCATTTGTATGTCTATAAACAAGGGCAAAACTTTATTGTTTTATGTAACTGAACAATCCCTTCCTCACTCTCTTCCCCGCTTGGATCTCCATCACCATGGCAGTGGTTGGAGAGCGGTGCTGTGCAAAGGCACTCCAAAACTAAAGTACCAATAAACATATCATACAAAAATCTTATTGGAATAAGAATGTTCTGAAACTCTCTTACATAGTCTGTTGTGACTATAAATAGGATACATCTGTCTCTTATCTTCAGCTGTTGCACTGTGGGCTTGAGGGGCTCCCTCCACACACACAGAACACCTGACCCTGATGAAGAGGAGAAAGGAGGTGGCTAAAAAGGACATGTTCAGTGAGCTCCTGCAAACCAGGACTGAGAACTGAGGGCCTGAGGTTGAATATAGCAAGACAGTCTGGAGAAATAAAGAACAGGCAAGAGAGAGACCTATGAATCTCAGCAGGAAAAGGAGTGGGAGACACAGCAGGACATAATGGGGTTTCTCAGGTAGCAAACACAGATGCTGCAAGCTCTTGTTGACTTACAGATTTAACAGTCCTGGTTCACCTTCCTTTTCATTCAGCCAATGCAGAACTCTGTTTCAGCAGCTTTCCAGGTGGCTGAATCCCTGCCCCCTAATAACTTGACATCAGAGGACAGTAAGAACCACCATAACTTCACAAAAATGGCTGAGTGGGGCATGGTTTTTGTTATTTCACAACTTGTACTGCAGAATGCTCAAAGCACATTATTTGTAACAGAACAGAACTACGTAAAACATCAATTCCATTAAAAACTCACTGTACATTTATAATTATTACATTAACCACCACATAACTCATAGGTTCATTAAAGCAGTATGATGTTCTTAAATATACCCCCAGTACAACACAACTCCTAACAATCCTGAAAATTCAGAGCCAAATAAGAATACTGCCCAACACAGCACACTATCGTGGTTAACTGTTAGAGCTCTCTTGCAAGCCTTCCCTCAGCTGCATAGCTCTGTACTGTGCATTCTAAAGACATATCTAACCTAGGGACGTTAAATTTTGATTAATCAACTAATTGAGTAGTGGATGGAAATTCCATCCACTAGTCAGTTAGTCGATAAGGGGGGCGCTCGTTATCCCACTGTACCTCTTCCTTTGTAATGTACAACAATCGCGGACAGCTCTTGTACATTTCAAAGGGAGAGGTACAGCAACAGGGATACCTCTGCCCCCCCGCAGAGACGATGCTGGAGGGAACCGGCTTTTAAGATGGCTCCCCACAGCACCAGCTACTGCTCCCCTCTTTGCTCCTTCTCTCAGAGGCAGTGTATGTGTGAAGCAACTAGTCAAGTGACTACATGACTATCCATTACGTTTATGCTTATCGGATAGTCAACTAGTCACTTGCATCCCTAGCCTATACTAGGAAATTATTTTGAAATAACTTATTTTGAAATAATAATGCCCAAAATAACGGCTTTGAAATAGCATGTCCATATTACAAGGAAGCCTCAAAATGAGTCCAAATCAGTCTCCCTTAGTGTGGATGTGCTACCTTGATTTAAGAGCCCCAGAAACCACTGGGGAGTAATTACTTTGAATGACTCTGAGGAGTAGGGATGTTAAATATCAGATAATTGAATAGCCGATTAACCTCATGAATTCTTATTGATTACTCAACAATTCTATAGTCCTTAAGGGTGAGACTGGCAGCCGTGCAGTCAGACCTCACTCCCAAGAAGCGCCCTGCCACTCCGCATGGCTGACTTTGTATAAGAGGCAGCAGCACAAGATGCCAGGCAGGAGCTGGTTCATGAGGGGAGACCATTTAAAAACCAGCTCTCCTTGCAGACCGGCATCCTGTCGCCCTGCACTGCTGCCTCTGATATAGAGGCAGCAATGCAGGATGGCAGCAGCCCCTGTCCTGGAGGAAGGGCAGGGGCTGAGTGCCCAAATCCAGCACAAGCCAGAACTGAGCTAGACTGCCTGCATGCCTCTTAATACACTTTAAATGCAAAGGCACAACGGGTGTAGGTCCCAGACCTGACATGAGCCAGGACTGAGCCGGGCTGCTGGCCAGCCAGCTAAAAAATTTACTGGCTGGGGGTGGGGTGGGTGGAGAGGGAAATGCGTGTAGTCTAATTTATCGACTACACTATTACATCCCTACTGGGGAGCAGTTATTTTGAAATAGAAGCAGTGGAGCGATCACAATATCGCTATTCGAAATAACTATTTCAAAATAAGTGCTATTCCTCGTGGAAAGCAGGAATTATTTCAAAATAACCAGCCCCTTATTTCAAAGTCACAGGCTTGGTAGTGTGGATGCTCCGCTTGTCATATTGAAATAAATTCAGCCAGCCACTGTACATCCACCCCAACAGCAAACTTTTTCTGCTTTTTCTGCTTTTCACGGATATTATGCAGGACACGCCAGGTAACTATAGCCACTGGGCCATTTTCTCATGTCTAACCTGCCTGTGTTCCCTGTGATCTTGGTGCAGATTCACATGCTTCCCAGTTCATTAGCAAAGCAGGCACAGTCTGCAGCATGTGTTCAGATGTCCGCCCCCCCCCCCCCCATCTTAATCTGTCATCCAGCTGCTCCCAGGCAGGATCCACCTGGGGAAGATCAGCTATTGGTAGTCAATCAGCTACTGCATTGGCAGCCTCATTAGCTGTTTCCAGATGCTGCAGCCAATCAACTCGCTCCATCTGGCTAATCAGCTCTTTGGCCAGACGCCCCATATCCGCTATTTGGCTGGAATCTGGTTAAGCTGTTTCCCCAGCATTTGATGGCTGCAGTTCTCAGCCCAGCTCTGGCTGCAGACAGGTGAGCCTGTTTCCTTCACAGAGGCAGCTGGACTGGGGCTAGCAGGAACAAAGCTATGTCTCTTAGAAATCATGTCTCCTGTTGGCTATGTCTCTTAGAAATCATGTCTCCTGTTGCTCTGCAAATACCAGATGACTGTTCATCCTGTATCTACAACATTCATGACAACAGTGCACAACTGTGAGGGCTTCATGCTTCTGTCAGAGATGGGGAGCAGCAATAAGTGCCAGGCAGGTTTATGGGACTTTTGAAAGACATGAAAATGAGATAGGGGTAGCTTTATAGGATGGAGAAAGTTGAATGACAAGTACATCACCCATTTTCAGCCCCCGCACTCCCACAACTCATCTGCTCCCAAAACACGTTGCCAAAATTCCCCAACATGCACTTTGCAGGAGGGTGGCTTATGGCTCACCCTGAGGATAATTATGCATGGTACACTGCAAAATACACGTATGCAAACATTCAACACTGATACCATGAGCCAAGCATGCATATGTATGAACAATATACTATGTCATCTTTACAGTGCAACCATAGCCTAGATTTCACACCAATTTTGGCCCTATCAAATGCCTCAGTACTCAGAGGTGGTGCTTATCTGAGATTGTTACATATAATCAAGGTGTCAAGACTCTCAGTGACTTCAATTAATTTCATACAATATTTAAAATTTATTTACACAATGATATAACATCAGTCAGTACTTTCAGTGTAACACTTTGCACCCATTTAATTATATGTTAAGTGTAATTTTAGGATAAGATGAAAATCAATATACTAACTTGCATATCTGAAAAATCATAAATATTGTTTCAGATATAACATAGATTAACGAGTTCTAAACTACCTGCGTCAGAAATAGATTGGTTCTAAAGGTCTATGTTTCAGAGTCATAAATCTAAACTATTGAGCCAACAAAGCCATAATTGTGATTGTGTGTTCAATCCAGGGACTCTTTTAAAGTCAATCAGAAACTAAATGCATATAGGATACATGTAGGATCAGGTACAACCTGTGCCAATTTCCCATCCTAAACAGACAGTTAGCAGCTTCTGGGCTCAATGTGAAATCCATAATTAATAGCTAGAGACAGCATAAATAATACAATAGTCATTTAATTTTTATCAGCCTTTTGAATTATACTTACTGAATAAAGAATATATTTAGAAAACTTTATAACAAAAGTTACTCTATTTTAAATGTCATTAGCAAACAGACATAACCTTTTGAAATGTTAAATACTCCACCCTGGTTACAAGGGAGTCAGTATAAAGGCAATTTAAAATCACTTGATTAAAGATCAAAATGCTAATTTTAAGTCAGGTCAAATCTTTGTATAACTTTTCAGAATCTGTGATATTGCAACTTTACGTTAAAACTTATAATGAACTGAACCATAAATGCTTTAAAAAAAAAACTGCTACGGTATTGAGTAATTGCTATAGGAAAACAAAACAATGTTTAAAGAGCAAGGCCCTGATCATGAAAACTTATCAGCAGGTATGTGAGTTTACATGCATAAGTAATTCACTGACCTCAATGGAACTAATCCTGTACTCTTATGTGCTTGCAGCATCTGGGGCTATAACTGTATTTGCCCCAGATGAGGGAAAATCTCTCAATGGCATAAAATCTGTGTCCTTTTTAAAGAAAGCTGCTTCAACATTCAAGTTATTTAGATTTTTCAATACATCAGCAAAGTTACTGTGAACTGTATTTTACACAAAGATGTAAATATTAAAAACTAGAAGCCTAAAGTAAGGCTCCTAAACCCATACATATTTAGGCACCTACAGATATTTTCAAAATCACTAACTATAGTGATATGGGTATTATTTGACTAGCTACATCACAGCGCTGCTGTCATCGGATTGCCAGGGGAGAGCTCTCCCAACCAAAAAAAAAAAAAAAAAACCCCTCAAAACAAAAACTACCTTGAACAATGGATGGATCACAGCTCCTGGAAATACAGCCCTGTCTATGCTGGCACTTTTTCAGTGCTAAAACTTTTATCACTGGGAGGGGAGGAGGGTTAGTTTTTCACACTGCTGAATGACTCAAGTTTTAGCACTGAAAGTGGCAATGTAGACACAGCCTTAGTAATACAAATCCCAGTGATTTCAAACTGATGCAGGGGTATACATCACTGGATATCAATCTTTTTTGGCCTGTGGACCTATTTCCACAGACCACCAATTGCTAATGGAAACTCAGCATTAATTATATAATTATGCCTGAGCCATTTTGCTATTGCTGCAGTGAAGGAGAATGGTTTAATTTAAATCATTAAAGAGATTAGGCATCTGAACTTTCGCATGTTACGTTTATCAAACTTCATTTTAAATAAAGTAAAATATTAATTTATGACCCACACAAAAGGTTCCCATATTTTCTTTATTTATGGCAGGGGCGGAGAACCTTTTTTGGGTTGGGGTCAATGACCCACATAAAAGTCAGTTGGGGATCACACAAATAAGAAGCAAAAAAATTCCTCCAAAAACTCCCAACCCTCACTGATGCGGCCCCCAACTGAGACACCTCACCCTTCTGTGATCCAGCCCATGGGATAAGTGGATGGCACAAGGAGGACTGAGGTTTAGGGCTTCCCATTGGCCAGATTTACTTTTCTGGGGTTCCAGAGTTAGTGGATTTTGTGGACCCGTTAAGGCTCTGAGGTAGAGATACAAATGAGGGGTTCAGTGTGTGGGACAGGGCTGCTAGTGAGTGAAATAGGTGTGGGATGCAGGATCTGGGTGGGAGATAGGGTACAAGGTTTGGCCGGGGGGGAGGAGCAAAAGCAAGGGATGATGCAGTGTGTGGTCAGGAGAGAGGATGCAGGAGCAACAGTAAATGTAGGAGCAGGGTTGGGGGTAGGTGTCTGGCCAGGAGGGAGGTGCAGGAACAAGGTTGCAAAGTCTGGTCAGCAAGGAGGGTGCATGCAGAGTGTGGCTAAGAGGGAGGGTGCAAGAGCAAGGAGGGTGTAGGAGCAAGCTGGAGGTGTGGGGGGGTCTTGGCAAAGGGAGAGAAGTGAGTGAGGGGGACTGGGATGCGGGGGTCTGGGCATGAGGGGGGAGGCTTACCTGGTTTCATGGCCCATTGCAGCAAGAAAAGCCTCCAGACAGCGTGTCACTGCACTGCTGTTCCTCCGTGGAATGGGGAGGAGGAGAGCGCTCAGCTGTCTCCTGGCCAGAGAGTAGCTCCTTGGCTCCTCACTCCCATGACTGTCTAGTTCATTTACCCTGCCAGAGATGTTGGCTCCCAGCATCTTCTCCACAGCAGGACTCTCAGGAACGCTTCACAGGCTACGAGACAGCCAGGGACTGTGCAGCGTTGACACTAGGGCTTGTTATACAGGGATCTCTCACCTAGTGCAGAGAAGCAGCTAGACGTGGAGGTAGGGGAGTCGTTTAGGCAGGGATCCCCTGGACAATGCTGAGATACAGCCCCTCTGGGGTGGAGCTGTGTAAAAGCAGCACAGTTGTTCAGTGGGTTTCAGGAAGAACGGTTGGTTGACACTGACCTCAGTTCCCTGATGTGATGCTAAAGGGGTTGATGTTCTACCCCCAGCTGGGGGGAGGGAAGGAGTGGTCTAGTTTGTTAGAACAGGGGATGATTTCAGAGCAATGGACTGATCTGGGCATCCTGGTCTCCCCTGAAAGCAGGCCAGGCCTTGCTCCCCACCCCACTCTGCGTCGGTCCAGGGCTTGCGCTCTGTCCGTCTGTGCCCCAATCCCTGGCATGGGTCAAGCCCCCGGGATCTGCTCCTTGCACAGCCTTGCCTGTGAGACGGGGTCACACTTTGCTGTGTGCCTCCAAGTCCTACAATCTCTGAGCCTGACCCCATCACACCCCAACCCCACTTCCCCCTTTGCCTCCTCACCCTGGCCCTCACTTCTGCCGCCTCTGGGCCCCACCCCATTGCTTCCTCCCCCAGCTCCTCCACTGACTCATTGCTCCAACATTGTCTTCCCCCAGCCAATTGTTTCCTCAGACCCACCATTCATCACCTCCGAGCCCCGGACACCCGAGAGCCCCCCGTCCTCATGTGGTGGTGGCTGCTCACGGGCGGCCCTGGCTGGACCCTGGGGACAGGATGGTCTGTTCCCCGCCCGCACCACTTGTGCGTCCCTGTTTGCCAGTGGGGGCAGAGCAGCAGCAATGTACGTGTGTGCGGGGGGAAGGAGGGGGGAGCCTCAATGCTGTGTGTGTCCCGGCTCCATGCAATAGTCCCTGTGCCTCCTAGTGGTAGTGGGCAGGAAGCCAGGCTTGAGTGGGGAGCTGGGTCTGGCAGGGACGGGTGGGGCTTTCTTCACACCCCCGCCCCCCCAAGCTGGAAACTGGAGCTAGTGCTCCATGCCTTGTGGCTGAGTGGGCTCCTTGCTGTCTAGGGGAGATGGGAGGACGGAGGACCTGAGTTTGAGCCATGGACCACCTGGGAGGGGGCAGCAGACTATGCACTTTCAGAACCACTGGTATAGATTCATTAAAGCGTTTCCATACTGATGGAAAATTGTGGGGGTTGCAAAAATAGCATGAGATATTTGTTTATCAGTTGTGTTATGTTATTTCTCACAGTAAGACTGTTAATTTAAGACTATAGATTTGCCTCTTTCCAGCATAGATTAACATTTTTAAGTGTAAAACTTCTTAGTAGGAAGAAACCTCTAAAATCTGACACACTGCTAACAATAGGAAATTAACTGAAGAAACATGTACAAATCCAATAACAGAATTTTACTCTAAGAGGAAAGAATTAAAAACAAAATTTAAGTTATTTTGAAAACTAAATAAAAATGTACTTACTAAAATTATGACTTTTATCCACCGCTATTGAAGTTAACATAAAAAGGAAGAAAACATCTAAATTCAAATGACAACTTAATACGTTATTTTCAGGAGAAAGATCACAATTTACTGCTTTCCAATATGGTTTTCAAACAGAATACTTAATATTAAGAGCTGGATGAACGGATTTAAAACAACAAACAAAAGCCTCAATTTAAATAATCAATTTTAATCACCTTTTCTATTTGTGATTAAGTTATTTTTAGAGCTCTGCAAATCCACAATATCTGTGGCTCATTATTGCGGATATACACGCAAGTATCTAGAAGCCTGAAAATCTGCTGGTAAGCGCAGATATCTATTTTTACAGATATCAATGCTGATATCTGTGACAATTTTTGCTGTTACAGATATGGTTACAAATTTTGTATCAGTGCAAGGCTCTAATTATTTTCTAAAGAAAGGAGCATTCTTTCATTAGTCGGTACTACCATTAAAAAACCTTCATTTACAGCTAAATACTGCCTTTGCACTAGATTTGTTCACCTTTTTGCTATGTAAAGCATCTATAATTAGATGCATTTATTTAAGAAGCTATATAGCTTAATATTTTCAGATTCTTATTAACTTAACTTTTAAAATGTCTTTTAACAAGTTCTCAATCCAAGAAAGGACCTTCCCTCTTATCCCATGGCCATGTAATTTACACAAGAGCCTTTGGTGAGGGACCTTGTCAAAGGCTTTCTGAAAATCCAAGTATACTATAACTACTGGATCCCCCTTATCTGCATGCTTGTTAACCCCTTCAAAGAATTCTAATAGATTAGTAAGACAGGATTTCCCTTTACAGAAACCATGTTGACTTTTGTCCAACAAATTATGTTCTTCTACATGCTTCGCAATTTTATTCTTTACTATTGTTTTGACTAATTTGCCCGGTACTGAAGTTAGACTTACCGGCCTGTAATTGCCAGGATCGCCTCTAGAGCCCTTTTTAAATATTGGTGTCACGTTGGCTACCTTCCAGTCATTCGGTACAGAAGCCGATTTAAAGGATAGGTTACAAACCACAGATAATAGCTCAACAATTTCCCATTTGAGTTCTTTTAGAACTCTTGGATGAATGCCATCCGGTCCCGGAGATTTGTTAACAGTAAGTTTTTCTATTTGTTCCAAAACCTCCTCTAATGACACTTCAATCCGGGACAGCTCCTCAGATTCATCACCCACAAAGGACGGTGCAGATTCGGGAATCTCCCCAACGTCCTCAGCCGTGAAGACTGAAGCAAAGAAATCATTTAGTTTCTCCTCAATGGCTTTATCGTCCTTGATTGCTCCTTTTATAGCTCGATCATCTAGGGGACCCACAGGTTTTTTAGCAGGCTTCCAGCTTCTAATGTACTTAAAAAGCATTTTGTTATTTCTTTTTGAGTTTTTGGCTAGCTGTTCCTCAAAATCTTTTTTTGCTTTTCTTATTACATTTTTACACTTAATTTTACAGTGTTTATGTTCCTTTCTATTTATCTCACTAGGATTGGACTTCCAATTCTTAAAAGATATCTTTTTGTCCCTCACTGCTTCTTTTACATGGCAGTTAAAGCCACGGTAACACTGTTTTAGGTCTCTTGCTATGTTTTTTAATTTGGGGTATACATTTAAGTTGGGCCTCTATTATGGTGTCTTTAAATAATTTCCATGCAGCTTTCAGGGATTTGACTCTAGTCACTGTGCCTTTTAATTTCTGTTTAACTAACCTCCTCATTTTTGAGTAATTCCCCTTTTTGAAATTAAATGCCAGGGTTCTGGACTGCTGAGGTGTTCTTCCCACCACAGGAATGTTGAATGTTATTATATTATGGTCACTATTCCCAAGCGGTCCAGTAACGGTTATTTCCTGGACCTGATCCTGCACTCCACTCAGGACTAAATTGAGAATTGCCTCTCCCCTTGTGGGTTCCTGCACCAGCTTCTCCAAGAAGCAGTCATTTAAGCCATTGAGAAATTTTATCTCCACTTCTCTTCCTGAGGTGACAGGTATCCAGTCAATATGGGGGTAATTAAAATCCCCCATTATTATAGAGTTCTTTATTTTGGTAGCCTCTCTAATCTCCCTCAGCATTTCTATGTCAGTATCGCTGTCCTGGTCAGGTGGTCGGTAATATATCCCTACTGCTAATTTCTTATTATTGGAGCATGGAATTACTATCCATAGTGATTATATGGAACATGTTGATTCATTTAATATTTTTATTTCATTTGATTCTACATTATCTTTCACATACAGTGCCACTCCGCCACCCACCTGGCCTGCTCTATCCTTTCTATATATTTTATATCTCAGTATGATTGTGTCCCACAGATTTTCCTCATTCCACCAGGTTTCAGTGATGCCTATTATGTCAATCTCCTCATTTAATACGAGGTACTCCAGTTCACCCATCTTATTAGTCAGATTCCTAGCATTTGTGTAGAAGCACTTTAAAAATTTGCCACTGCTTATTTGTCTGTCCTTCCCTGATGCACTGGATTCCTTAGAATGCGGTTGTTTGTCTGCTCTCGCCCATGGTTTGTCCTCTCCCCTCCTCTCTTTCTGACTACAGCTTAGAGAATCTCTATCAACGGATTCTCCTCTAAGAGAATTCTCCCTGCGATTTACGTGCATCTCCGCACCAATCGGCTTTCCCCCATCTCTTAGTTTAAAAACTGCTCTACGGCCTTTTTAATGTTTAGTGCCAGCAGTCTGGTTCCACCATGGTTTAGGTGGAGCCCATCCTTCCTGTATAGGCTCCCCCTCTCGCAGAAGTGTCCCCAGTTCCTAATAAATCTAAATCCCTCTTCCCTACACCATTGTCTCATCCACGCATTGAGACTCTGAAGCTTTGCCTGCCTACCTGGCCCTGCGCGTGGAACTGGAAGCATTTCCGAGAATGCCACCATAGAGGTCCTGGATTTCAGTCTCTTTCCTAGCAGCCTAAATTTAGCCTCCAGGACATCTCTCCTACCCTTCCCTATGTCATTGGTACCAACATGTACCACGACCACCAGCTCCTCCCCAGCACTACACATAAGTCTATCTAGATGCCTCGAGAGATCTGCAACCTTCGCACCAGGCAGGCAAGTGACCATACGGTTCTCCCGGTCATCACAAACCCAACTATCTATGTTTCTAACGATCGAATCACCCACTACTAACACCTGCCTCTTCCTAACTGGCACATAGCTTATTCATAAGCTACCGCACACCACATATGTACCAAGATTCCAATAGTAATGGCTGCAAAATGTGAAAATGCACAAAATCTGAAGTTTAAAAAAAAAAACCTGAAAGTTGATGTTTTACATAGCACCATTCTGAAACAAACACGATAGTTAAGTTTGCATTCTACAACTTTGCTCTCAAAAACAATATGAATACTACAACTTTCTACCCTCCTCTTTAATTAGGATGTAAAAGTTACATTCACAACAGAAGCAATGCTATTAAATAGGAAATGGCATATTTTTTAACAACATGTATAAATTCTATACTTTTCTATTTTGCACATCTGTTTGGACTAACAGATTTAACTATCTTTTTAAATAACCCTTTTCCTTTACACAAACACCTTTAAAATGTACAAAAATGAAAAGTCATTTTGCTTTTGAGGAATAAAATATGCATTTATTATCATTAGGAAATGCAGAAAAAAGTTTGCTAATCAGCAATGTTGTTTTTCAGTATGTATTACTTCCTCTGCAGATCCACAAAAGTATTACTTGCCCCAGCTCAAGACACTGACTTACTGAAAACAGTAAAACTGTTGGGGCATGAACTCACATTCACTGACCAACATAATCTATCTTTTCTGCCTTCAAACTATGTGATCTGGCTTTATCTGATAGATCATGACACTATGGAAAATACAACAGCAAAAATGAAAACCTGAGGCCAGCTTAGTTAAAGATTTCAGGTAAAGTCACTTTGTTTTTGTGGAACACCATAAAGCTTTGCCAGACAGCTTACAGCTTTAAAAAAAAAAAAAAAAAAAAAAAAAAATCCTGACACGTTCTCCCTTCTTCAAAAGGCAGGGGCTTCCATAAACTTATTGAGAACCAGCTACACTTCCCTTGAGCCAGGCTAGTGTTTCATCTAGTCCAGGCTGGGACAAAACACAGCCAGAGGGCCGAATCCTCTCTGCTAAGCCACCAGATCCCGCCTGCGAAGGCAGTGGGGAGCCCCAGGCAAGCTCCCTTGCTGCCCTGCAGCCCTTCGCTGGGCAGAAACGCAGCTGCTGGGCTTCCTTTCTGTTTCAAAATTGGAGGGGAGGGGGAAAGTTTCAGAAGCTACCCCACCCTCAGCACAATCTCATTGGCTGGTTTCTGCCCAGAAACCAGCCAATGGGAGCTGTTTGTTGGAATAACAAGCAGCCAAGAAGAACCCCACAGCCTCTCCTTGGCTCACTGATGCACATGGCAAGGCAAGCAGGCAGGCTGGCTGGGAAACATTTTAAGCTCTGCAAGCCTTAGCTCTGCAGGCAGACAGGCAACTTAAGTGTGGTTGCATATATATGCAAATAGATTCTTTTACACCTATGAGCATGCATACAAAGATTAAGGCAAGACTACACAACATGCGGGCCCCATTTAAGTCAGTTCTGCTGATATTAATAAAATGCAATCTTTACCCAATTTCCACCTATATGATGGCACTTTTAATGAGCAATGATAGTCCAGGAATTTAACTACTAAAACACATATCAACAGAAGACCATTATACTGACTCGCCGTTGTGGAGCGTGTTCCCAGTGGAGGCCATGTTCAAAGGATCCCACCTGCGGGCCGGGCCGCATGTTGAGCCCCGCGTAAACCCAAACCGCACCACAGGCTGCGTGTTGAGTAGCCCTGGTTTAAGGTATCCTGGATATCTTATGTTTCAGATGTCCTGATAACAGTCTCCATCCTTCTTGCCTCACTCCAACTGGTTTCCAGACTGGGGAGAAGGGGGAAGGTGTGAGAGTGAGGGAGACAGAAAACCCCAATTTAATTTCTGTATTCATTCACTATTTTGTAAGTTTTTATCCCTGTTTATTAATGTTTTAAGGTAACACTTCTCAACTTTATTCAATCCCTCTCCCATGTTCCTAATCATTGGGGCTGTAAGCTTCCGAGACACCCCATCCCCTAATCTTTCTTGGCAAGGGGTGAGCACAACTTACGGCAGTATTCTAAGTGAGGAAAATATTTAATAGGATAGAGTTTTTCTGTACCATTTTCCATCCTATTCCTTGTATTCATTGCCATATTCACTCTTCAGCATGACAGCCATGGCCAATTGGAGCAGAGCACACACTATCACCACACCATACCCACGAGCAGAAGATCAGAGGCGACTGACCTAACCTAAGCTTGAGCATATCAGGATTGGATCAGAAAACAACCAAATGCATGTTGTCAGGTCCCACTGAACAGGGGTCAGATTGTAGGGCTTTATTCTGGATGGCAATAGAGACTCTTACATGAAACTAACTGGAGTGAGGCAACAAGGACAGAAACTGCTATCAGGACCTCTGAATCATAAGAGATCCAGGATAGCTTCGACAGGCCAAGAAGCTAATGGATAATTTCTGATAGGTTTTAATTTTTTTCCCACAAGTTCAATGTCTGACTTTGATATGAACAGATTAGTATGCTCAAAAAAGCAAAGCATCTTTACATTCTAACATCTACAACCAAAATCATCCCACACTGCCACCACTGCCAGAGACCAGGTTCCCAAGTGAAAAAAATATTATAGTGGGCTCATAAAGAATAATACTATCACCCCAATTTAACTTCTCTGATGGTGAACAAAACCTAAAATATTTTCTCCTCCCAGGCTTCCATTCTCCTCATTTAACTCATAAGATATAATTATAGTGACTCATAAAAGCCTACCAAAAATATTGCAAAGGAGACCAGGGAAGGATGCTTAAGGTGTTTCCTGGAAACTTGTAGCACTGCAGCTGGATGAATACAAAACTCCTTTGTGGGCTTTCCAAGCTCTAAGTGTATTGGAAACCAGATCTGCCCCACTCAGTCAACTCAACATACTTACGTGATTTGCTCTCCACCTACACAAGACTAATATCAGGAAACTAAACTATCCTTATCTCGCAGATCTTATATTTTTCTCATTGAGCCAACAGGAGAATCATTCGAGGACAACTGTGAAGACAGAAGAGTACAGGATCTTTCAAAACAAGGCATTTCTGTCGAAAATGCCCTGTCTAAACTGCCAGGGTTTTTTTTTTCGAAAAGCCCCATTTCAAAAAAAAGCGACAGTCGCCATTATGCAAATGAAGCACAGGATATTGAAATCCCAGCTTCATTTGCACTTTCAATGTGTCTAATTTACAAACCTCTGCCGACAGAGGGGTGTAGTTTAGACACACCCCTAGAGAGTTTTGTTTAATATTAACATTTGAAACGTCAATGGAAAACAAGCTCTTAGGAAAAAGAATTAATAAAAAGAGCATGGCAGTCCTCAGACCAATGTTTAACTCCTACTAATCACTGCTAGGTACTGGTGGGTACCTGGGTACTAGAGAACTGATGGGCAGTATCCCCTGGGATGCTAACATGAAGAGGAAAGGAGTCCAGGAGAGCTGGCAGTATTTTAAAGAAGCCTTATTAAAGGCACAGGAAGAAACCATCCCAATGCGCAGCAAGAAAAGCAAATACGGTAGGCCACCAGATTGGCTTACCGGGGAAATCCTTGGTGAGCTTAAACACAAAAAGGAAGCTTACAAGAAATGGAAACTTGGACAGATGACTAGGGAGGAGTATAAATATATTGCTCAGGAATGCAAGGGAGTTATCAGGAAGGCAAAAGCGCAAATGGAATTACAGCTAGCAAGGGATGTGAAGGGTAACAAGAAAGGTTTCTACATGCATGTTAGCATAAGAGAGTGATCAGAGAGGGTGTGGGGGGCCTACTGCACTAGGCAATGCAGTATGGTAAGGATGTAGGCAGCCATTGGTGGAGAAAGAACAGGTTAAGAATGATTTAGAAAAGCTAGACATACACAGATCCATGGGTCCGGATTTAATGCATCAGAGTACTGAGGGTGTTGGAAAATGTCACTGCAGATACTTCAGCTATTCTCTTTGAAAACTTATGGGCTATGTCTAGACTACATCCCTTTGTCGTAAAAGGGATATAAATTAGACATATCGCAATTGCTAATGAAGCGGGGATTTAAAATAAAGCCTTTTCCAAAAGATCCTTTATCCCTCTATGAAATAAGGGTTTTCCAAAAGATCCCTTATCCCTTATTTCATAGAGGGATAAGGGATCTTTCGGAAAAGGCTTTATCTTCCGTAAGATTAGCGTCTAGACTGATTTTTTTTTCCCGGCAAAGCTCCGTGCCCCCCAAAAAAAGCGACAGCCATTTTTATGCTAATGAAGTGGGGAAGATTTAAATCCCCACTTCATTAGCAATTGCGATATGTCTAATTTACATCCCTTTTACGAAAAAGGGATGTAGTCTAGACGTAGCCATGGAGATTGGGACAGACCCTGGATGATTGGAAAAAGGCAAATGTAGTGCCCATCTTTAAAAAAGGGAAGGACGACAATCCAGGGAACTAGAGACCAGTCAGCCTTACCTCAGTACCTGGAAAAATCATGGAGGGGATCCTCAAGGAATCCATTTTGAAGCTTGAAAGAGGGGAAGTGATCAGGAATAGTCAACATGGATTCACTAAGGGCAAGTCATGCATGACGAATCTGATTAGCTTCTATGATGAGAAAACTGGCTATGTGGATATGGGAAAGTTGGTGGATGTGATATCCCTTGACTTTAGCAAAGCTTTTGAGATGGTCTCCCACAGTATTCTTTCCAGCAAGTTAAGGGAATATGGATTGGATAAATGGAATGTAAGATGGACAGAAAGATGGACAGACTGTTGGGCCCACCAGGTAGCGATTAATGGCTTGATGTCACTTGATTAATGGCAGTCAGTTTCTAGCGGAGTGCCCCGAAGTTCAGTTCTAGGGCCGTTTTTTTTCATCATCTTTATTAATGACCTGGATGTGGGGATGGATTGCACCCTCAGCAAGTTTGCGGACGACACTAAGCTAGGGGGAGAGGTAGATATGTTGGAGGGCAGGGATAGGGTACAGAGTGAGTGCTTGCCTCACAAAACTACAGTAGGTACTCTGCTAGAGTGACCTGGAGAAGATCAGATTAGAGGATTGGGCCAAACGAAATCTGATGAGGTTTAACAAGGACAAGTGTAGAGTCCTGTACTTAGGATGGAAGAATCCCAAGCATTGTTACAGGCTGGGGACCGAATGGCTAAGCTAAAAGGGGTAAAAAATGAGGGTGATATCATGCTAGGAGTCTACTACAGGCCACCTAGCCAGGTGGAAGAGGTGGATGAGGCCTTTTTTTAAACAATTAACAAAACTATCCAAAGCCCAAGATTTGGTGGTGATGGGGGACTTCAACTATCCAGACATATGTTGGGAAACTAACACAGCGGGGCAGAGGCTATCCAATAAGTTTCTGGACTGCATTGGAGACAACTTTCTGTTTCAGAAGGTTGAAAAAGCTACCAGAGGAGAAGCTATTCTGGATTTGGTTTTAACAAATAGGGAGGAACTGGTTGAGAACTTGAAAGTGGAAGACAGTATGGGGGACAGTGATCATGAAATAATAGAGTTCATGATCTTAAGGAAAGGTAGAAGGGAGACCAGCACAATTGAGGTAATGGATTTCAGGAAGGCAGATTTTGATAAGCTCAGAGAACTTGTAGGTAAGGTCCCATGGGAAGCAAGACCGAAGGGAAAAACAACTGAGGAGAGTTGGAAGTATTTCAAAGGGACGCTGTTAAGGGCCCAAAAGCAAACAATTCCGCTGTGTAGGAAAGATAGAAAATATGGCAAAAGACCAGCTTGGCTTAACAAGGAGATCTTGCATGATCTCAAAATAAAAAAGGAGTCATATAAAAAATGGAAACTACGACAACTAACAAAGGATGAATATAGGCAAGCAACACGAGAATGCAGGGGCAAGATTAGAAAGGCAAAGGCACAAAATGAGATCAAACTAGCTACACGCATAAAGGGAAACAAGAAGACCTTTTATAAATACATTAAAAGCAAGAGGAAGACCAAGGACAGGGTAGGCCCACTGCTTAGTGAGGAGGGAGAAGCAGTAACAGGAAACTTGGAAATGGCGGAGATGCTCAATGACTTCTTTGTTTCGGTCTTCACCGAGAAGTCTGGAGGTGTGCCTAACGTAGTGAATACAAGCAGAGAGAGGGTACGTTTAGAAGATAGGATACACAAAGAACAAGTTAAAAATCACTTAGGAAAGTTAGATGTCAGCAAGTCACCAGGTCCTGATGAAATGCATCCCAGGATACTCAAGGAGCTGATAGAGGAGGTATCTGAGCCTTTAGCTATGATCTTTGAAAAATCATGGCAGACAGGGGAGATTCCAGAAGACTGGAAAAGGGCAAATATTGTGCCCATCTATAAAAAGGGGAATAAGAACAACCCAGGAAACTATAGACCGGTCAGTTTAACGTCTGTCCCAGGGAAGATAATGGAGCAGGTAATTAAGGAAATCATATGCAAACACTTGCAAGGTAATAAAGTGATAGGGAATAGCCAGCATGGGTTTGTGAAGAACAAGTCATGCCAAACTAATCTGATAGCTTTCTTTGATAGGATAACGAGCCTTGTGGATAAGGGAGAAGCGGTGGATGTCATATACCTAGACTTTAGTAAGGCATTTGATACGGTCTCGCATTATATTCTTATTGATAAACTAGGTAAATATAACTTAGATAGGGCCACGATAAGGTGGGTGCATAATTGGCTGGATAACCGTAGTCGGAGAGTTGTTGTTAACGGTGCTAAATCCTGCTGGAAAGGGATAACAAGTGGAGTTCCTCAAGGGTCTGTTTTGGGACCCGTACTGTTCAATATCTTCATCAATGATGTAGATATTGGGATAGAGAGTACGCTTATTAAGTTTGCAGATGATACCAAACTGGGTGGAGTTGCAACTTCTTTGGAGGATAGGGACATAATTCAAAATGACCTTAGCAAGTTAGAGAAATGGTCAGAGGTAAACAGGATGAGGTTTAATAAAGAGAAATGCAAAGTGCTCCACTTAGGAAGGAACAATCAGTTCCATACATACAAGATGGGAAGCGACTGTCTAGGAAGGAGCATGGAGGAAAGGGATCTAGGGGTCATAGTGGACCACAAGTTGAATATGAGTCAACAGTGTGATGCTGTTGCAAAAAAAGCAAATATGATTCTAGGTTGTATCAACAGGTGTGTTGTAAGCAAAACTCGTGAAGTTATTCTGCCGCTCTACTCTGCACTAGTTAGGCCTCAGCTGGAGTACTGTGTCCAGTTCTGGGTGCCACATTTCAAGAAAGATGTGGAGAAATTGGAAAGGGTACAGAGAAGAGCGACAAGAATGATTAAAGGTTTAGAGAACATGACCTATGAATCCAGGCTTCATGAACTGGGCTTGTTTAGTTTGGAAAAAAGAAGATTAAGGGGGGACATGATAGCGGTTTTCAAATATCTAAAAGGGTGTCACAAGGAGGAAGGAGAAAATTTGTTCCTCTTGGTTTCTGAGGACAGGACAAGGAGTAATGTGCTTAAAGTGCAACAGGGGAGGTTTAGATTGGACATTAGGAAAAAATTCCTAACTGTCAGGGTGGTCAAATATTGGAATAAATTGCCAAGGGAGGTGGTGGAATCTCCCTCTCTGGAGATATTTAAGAACAGGTTAGATAGACATCTGTCAGGGATGGTGTAGACGGAGCTTGGTCCTGCCTTGAGGGCGGGGGGCTGGACTCGATGACCTCTCGAGGTCCCTTCCAGTCCTATGATTCTATGATTAGTTCGGCAGAAAAGGATTTAGGGATTACAATGGATGAGAAGCTGGATATGAGTCAACACGGGCCCTTGTAGCTAAGAAGGCAAATGGAATATTACGTTGCATTAGGAGGAACATTGCCAGTAGATCTAGGGAAATGATTATTCCTCTTTATTCGGTTCTGGTTAGGCCACATCTGGCGTATTGCGTCCAGTTCTGGGCTCCCTTCTATAGAAAGGATGTGGATGCATTGGAGAGGGTCCAGCAGAGGGCAATCAAAATGATTAGGGGGCTGGAGCACATGGCCTATGAGGAGAGGCTGAGGGATTTAGGTTTATTTAGTCTGCAGAAGAGTGAGGGGGGATTTGATAGCAGCCTTCAACTTTCTGAAGGGAGATTCCAAAGAGGATGCAGAGAGGCTGTTCTCAGAAGTGACGGAAGGCAGAACAAAGAGCAATGGTCTCAAGTTACAGTGGAGGAGGTCTATGTTGGATATTAGGAAAAACTATTTCACTAGGAGGGTGATGAAGCACTGGAATGGGTTACCTAGGGAAGTGGTGGAATCTCCATCCCTAGAGGTTTTTAAGTCTTGGCTTGACAAAGCCCTGGCTGGGTTGATTTAGTTGGGATTGGTCCTGCTTTGGGCAGGGGGCTAGAATTGATGACCTTCTGGGGTCCTTTCCAGCCCTATGATTCTAGGTAAACTTTAATTAATCACACCTGAGAAATCAAATCAGCACATATTTACTGAAGATCTGCACATGAGAAAGTAAAATAAACACCAGGCACACACTAAATTAACTCCGTCACCAAAAATATGACCCGAGGAAGAGCTCTGTGTAAGCTCAAAAGCTTGTCTCTTTCATCAGTTGAAGTTGTCCATTAAAAGGCATTACTTCACCTAGCTTGCCTCACAAAACTATAGCGGGTGCTCTGCTAGAGTGGCCTGGAGACGGTCATATCAGAAAGAGGAACAAGAATAAGATTTTATACTTTCTTGGCACAAATGATAAAAACGCAAACCGCACTAGAATGTATACAACTTCACATTTCAAGGAAAACTCCTTCAAGCTCAACAGCAGCTAGCAGCCTGTCTCTATTTGCCATCACTCCAGACCAGAAGAGCTCACATGGTTTTTTCCCCTCCCCCCTTTCCTGCCCCCTTCAGTTTCACTTGAGCTCTTTGACTGAAAAGATCTGGAACAGATTAAAAGTCCAACCACAAAATAAAAAGCCTTGGCATTTACTCAATCCTGTCTGGGATACACATACACAGTGGGCCCAAAAGGGGAAACTGCAGTAAGAAACCCTTATGCAATCTTTTGGACATTTCTATCCCCTTTCAGTTTAACTGCCACAGCCTTAATGTTGTATGTAACTTCAATATGCTCAAGACAAGTAGTTTCCACCTTTCTATGGAGACAGTCCTGCTTACAGGAATCGAAATTAGGGCTCAGAAATTAGATGCATTTTACCTAAAAACTTCCCTCCCCCCTTAATTCTAGTTGGCAAACCCAAACTCTTAATAGTTCAAAACTGTAACACAGGACATGAGAGAAGAGCAAAATACATTTCCTCTGTGATTACTTAAGTAAACATAATTGGCATCACTCTTTACACTGTAAAAAGACAACACTATTTTTTAATGACTTTACTTCCTGCTTCAAACAAACACAGCCATATTCATGTATTAAATAGATTCTGACGTTCAAATGACTAACATGCTGCTTTTGCAACACTCACACAGGACTGCAACTCAGAAGGCTAGTATTAAGGACAATAAGAATATCTGTCAAAGATGAAAGCCTCTCATATATGCCCCACCTTTGCCTTAAGTTGCACAGTGGTTCAACCAGTTTACAGCCTATAAAAATTGTGACAATGCTGTGGTTTTCATAAGAACAGACAGATGCTTAGATTTATACATCCAGGACTACACGGCTGGAAAAAAAAAGCTGAAATGTATAGTAGACATTTTAAAATAAAATGGAAGTGCTGAGTTTGAGTTTTCCATGAGAGTGTTTATATGGCATTCATAGAGTTAATGACTTTCCCAATAGGGGCCCACAGTTGTTGTTGGGTCAACCCCCGTAAAGCTTCAAAGGCTTTGTACCCCCTCAGCCTGACCTACTCAGTGATCTGCACACTGTTTTCATTTAGTTGCACTGAGTCCAAGACTAAAGCTTGAAAGGCACAATGATTTGTTCTATCTTTTATACAGGTTTTTCCATACCTTTGAAAAAATCATCTCACAAATCCACTCCAAGGAATTGAAAATAGTGGATTATCTGGATAAAAAGTCAAGGAAAAGCTGATGTAACTATTAAAACAAAATACCAGAAGTATCTTAATGTTAAAACATGACCTGAGAAAATTATTAAAATTCCATACAGATCAATGACTATTTGCTTGATACATCTCAATATATATGTGATCTCCACAATCCGCTGTACTCTGTAGCTATATTCAATTATTGTAGCCGTTTTCAAATTGTGGTACGTGAGCTCTCATCAAAGGTACAGTAGAAAAATCCTCTAATGGCAGACACCACATTATGTTTTCCCTTACAAACTCCTCCTTCCTCCGGTTTTCATAGGTATATTCTGACCCTATCTCAGCATGTGATACTTCATTATTTGGAAAGCGATACGCAGCCTAAAAAAGTTGAAAACCACTGCATCATTACCAAGTTTGTAACATTCTCTTATTGTAGGTCTGAAAATTAACAATAACAATGAAGTGAAGAATTAGTTCCTCTATTTTAAAAAGATTAATAATCCTATTTTCACTAATCTAGTAACTAATGAGTACTTTCCATGTCTCAAATAAGAGATTTAGATACAGGCAATACTATCATTTTTTCCCCTCTCAATACTGTTTAAAAACAAAGCTCTCTCATGATCATCACTGTAGCAAGCTGGAATTATAAGCTGGTGTGTGATTCAAATTGATTTTGACAGTATAATTATTATTATTAGATAATGAGCTGCTGATATAATAAAGAAAGGTAAATATTTCTTTTGGAAGCATCATTTTACCTAGTAGAGATTTGCAATTGAGGGGCAGGGGAGGGAAAGAGAGCCTGGATCAAATGCTTTATTCAGGTCAAGTAATTCCTGAACGCCACAAAAGTTGGGAGCCTTATGAGGCAACTGGTGAAGTCCTGAACCCTGGCATCAAAGATAATAGGAATTAATACTTTAAAAAACGAAGTATGTAATTAGGGTGTATGTGATTCAAATTAAAGTATCTTATTGTGTGACTGCAAAATGAAAATGTCTAATGTGAACGGAACCTAAATTGAATAAAAAAATTTAAGTGAGATGAACTTTTACCAAAGCGTGGGTCAAGCCTTGGGTCTAGCCAAGATGTGGTCTTGTTCTTATGGTTTATGTAGTAAATTTCTCCATCCTGGGTCATGGCTTGTTCCCATCCATCAGGGAGTGGGCCTGCAATATAGAAGGAAGGAATTCATAGTAGGCTCTTGTTTGCTCCAGCTCAAAAATAGCTCTAAATAAAAAATAAATAAATAAAAAAAATCCCAACATTTTACATGTAAACCAGTACATGAAACAAATAGTTTCAAGCTCATGTCTAACAGTCCTGGGAGGAGGGCAGAGAAGGGAGTCATGAGGAAATTATACAAATAAGATTATAAAGCATTTCTGCCATTTTATTAAAGATCTAGAGTTTGATTTTATAACTTATGTCTTTTAGTATGTTTTGCTACCTATTCCTTTGCTAGGGTCTATTCATGGTAAAGGAATTTTAGAATACAAAACCAGCAATAAATCAAGCCTGCCAGAATGAAACCTGTATAAGCACCTGAATTGTTCTCTCCCTCCAATGTCTGTCTGGTAAGTATAGCCGAGCAGCAGCATAAAACCAACATGATTCTTCTGAAGTTCTATTTTGCTGCTCCTCCAGCATAAGCTGCTGAGCAAAATGTACTGGAATCACCCCCTTCCACTGCAAAAGTGTTATGGGATGCAGCAGATACAAGGCATGGTCGTGCAGGGAGGAAGGGAGAGAAAGAGTGATGAGAAAATGGAGGAGGAACAAATAAATAAGAAACACAAAAGAGCAGAAGCTGAAGGAGATGAAAAAGTCATGTTATGCTCCACTCTCAGAAGGTAGGCCTCTGCATGTTTTCTGAAGATCACCCTTGTACCAGAACCCACAGGCTATGTCTGAATGAGGAAACCTGAGCATCTTCTCTGACCCTTCTGCTACCAAATGCAGGTATGGGGTGGAGAGCTGCCACTAGAATGCTGCTCCTGAACACTACGGGTGCGTCTAGACTGGCAAGATTTTGCGCAAAATCTTGCCGCCTGTCTACACTGGCCGCGAGTATTTGCGCAAGTACGCTGATGTTCTACTGTATGAAATCAGTGATTCTTGCGCAAATACTCTGACACTCCCGCTCAGGGATAAGCCCTCTTGCGCAAGTATTCTTGGCCAGCGTAGACAGCCAAGTAAATTTCTTGCGCAAGAGAGTGTCTACACTGGCACGGATGCTTTTGCGCAAAAGCAAATCTTTTGCACAAAGGCACGTGCCAGTATAGACGCTCTCTTGCACAAATACTTTTAATGGAGTATTTGAGCAAAATCATGCTAGTCTAGACACAGCCTACTAGTTCTCACCTGTAGTTTACCATATCTTCCCCCCAACCCCACCATCATCTCTATTTTCGTTTGTTAAATCTCTTTGAGGTGGGATTATGTCCTCTTCTGACCTTGTAAAGTATCTGCCACATATTGGGACCAATTTATTTAATGTAGGGTAGGACTTTTTGGAAGTGTATAAGTGATTTAGACACTTGAAAATACCATTTTTATTTATTTGGACTTAAACAATAAAAAGTGGCCTCTATAAAGTTCTTGGTGCCTGTGCCATAAATGTTAAGAAAAATAAAATTATCTTCCGTACTCAACCTCTTTTCCCCCTTCTCTTCAGTCTAACACTCCACAAAATGCCAATAAGAACAATCTACAGGGGCTGGTTGGTAAGTGTTTGGTTAAGTTTTTAAGAAGTGCTACATAGCACAGAACTGACTGGTATGTACACACAATCACTTTAAACTTACCATGCAAGTAGGTGAAATGACAAAAACAGTACCTATTTTATCAGTTTTAACACTGGAATGACCCTTCTCTGTCATTTTGTTTTAGACTCCTGTTACTATTGAACGTTACACAGTTGTGGAAAAACAGATTAACTTTTGTTTCATCAAAGCTCATCCATTCTGGAGCCAAATGACTGATCTGCACCTCTTTCTTTGTAGAATCCCACATAGATATCTACAGATTTGCAGGGCTTTAGATATAAAATGTAGATCCCTATCCATCTGTGATCCACAAATATGGTCCATGGATATGAACACACTTACTTTTCTGGACAGGAAGGTGAACTGCTCCAATACTAAAACTATGGCTCCAGGACAGTCTCCTTTCAGAAAAAAACCTCCTCTAATCACACTTTCTGACTTCAGAAGTAACTATAAACATACACATAAAATGTGTAAATCAAGTAATTATGTAATTAATAGAAAACTACCCAGTCTTCCTCATGAGTTACTGGTGGAAGTACAAACAAAACAAATTGTTTTTAGATGTGGACACACCCATGTCAGGAGCATAGCCCTGCCCAGGCCTGAGGCAGTGAAGCTGGTATCCAGGAGCACAGCCCAGACTGGGAATGCGGCCTAGACAAGTGGCGAGTGTGCAGCCCCAGCCAGGGTCAGCCTGCTGGGGAACATAGCCCTTGCCCTATGCAAGAAGCACAGCTCTGGTAGAGCTGGGGAGCAGTGGGCCTGTGGCGGGGAACAGGGCCAATAGCCGGAAGGAGAGCCTCCACCTCCCCTGGTCTGGCAAACGCTGTTGTTTGGTACTACTCAGGTCCTGAGGGTGCCGTACCATGGAGGCCTCACCTTTATTTCTTCTCAGATTTAGCTATTGGCAATTTCCATTACTGCTTTATCCGATATAAATGGTTTAATCACAAAGACCTATGCAATAACATCCTGCCACAATAGAAATGAACCTCTTCCTTGTTCTATTCATCTTTGCTAACTCTGGCATTATCTGGACAAAATTCTCAAAAAATCTGGATTCTAATTTAAAACCCAAGATATCCTTTACAGAACATACAGATAAAATGAGTAACTAAATATATCATGTTATAACTCTGTGTGCATACATGGTATTTCTAAATATTTTTTTTAAAGATTCTGTTCCTGCCATGAAGCACCGAGGTTTTGTAAAAATTCAACACGGAAAATGTAGTGGCCAAATGAGAAAAGGGACAGAATGTATATCAAAGAAGTTTCATTAATGTACAGTGAGCAAATCTTATAATGTCTAATATTTAAATAGAGATGGAGATAGGATAGAAAAGGAACAAGGTATTTCTAATAAGGGGATATGCAGCACATAGAAGGTAAATATATACATACTCACACCTACCCACTTGTTAACAATTAGGAAATACCTTGAAGGTTTATTTTTAAATATTAATTTCTGAGCAATTCACAAGTATGACAGCAGAATAGCTTCTTTTTTTATAACTTTCTATAATCATCAGCCAGCCAACTATTTGATCCTATCAAGCAAGAACTTGTAGGTGCTTTGTAAGATCAAACCATTCAAGTCTACCAAGATGTCCAACACTGCATGGGAAACAGAGTCTAAAAAGATGTACATGGAAGGAATAATTTTGTACAACTTTCGTCTTTATTGTTACATAAGAAAAACCAAAACATATTGCAGGAACCTTTCTTCCCTCTCCGCCACTACTTTTCAAACCTCAATTTTCAATCATAAGACTTTCACTAAACCTGCCATAGCTAAATTTCATTACAAGTTCCCAAAAGGACATACCACTAAATAAATGAAGCCCAATGTATGATTATCTTTTACACATTTTCTTAAGTTACAAATGTTTACAAAAGTAGTGTACAAAATATCATAAGCTGTATGGCAGAAGAGGTAAATTTGAAACTAAAAATGAGCAGGAACCCTCAAGATAAGATAGCTGAAATTTACATCCTCCACAGGGCCTTGGTTAATTTGCTGCTATATACCCACTAAGGGTATATGAACTGAGCTGTGAACAGTGCATTTGCTTTTGTCTGCCTCTCTCAGAAGGCTGTTTTCTTGCGAAACTCTGACCAAATATAAAGTTCACTTAAAATGGCTAGCTTTAATATATGAGGATTTCTACCAAATACTACTTAATGAAAATGAATTCCTTGATGGAGAAAGGGGAAATAGAAGGCAGACACTGATGGAATCAATAGGCAGCATTAAAAAATAAAAATCTACTACCAAGTTAAATTTGTAATGTCTCTCCAGGCGGGCTGAAGAGAGTATATTGAACAGCCTGATGGATAAAATTAATGGGTCAAAGGGATACAGTTATGTTACTTGTACACTTCCTTTGTATAAAATCTTCCACACCACAATTCTATCAGCTATGATGGTACAGGAAACAGACATGGGAGATTTTTTTTTAAATTTTGAAATGTATCTTTCTCTCTTAGTAAGGTACCTGAGCATCTTTTATCATTTTAATAAGAGACAAGCCAAGGCTATGCAGTTTTACCTGTAGAACTCTCAAACCAGTGGTACAGCAGCAGAGTCCAAAAACAAAAACAAGAGTGGAAAGACCACTCTTTCCAAGTAAACAGACCACATACAAAAGCAAGTTATTTCCATTTTTGATGAGCTGTGGAATTTTCAATTACTTCATTAAGTCTAATTTGACACAGAAGATTAAATAGCATATTTTGTCTATAATACTGCAACATCCCTTCCCAACAGTATGGTTCAAGACATTTATGCAGGTTACTTGGAGCAAACTCAAACCAGGAAGAGTGTAGCCATCTACCTAACCCTCTTTTGAAGCATATTAACATCACTGGAACAAGAAGTGTTTGATCACATTTCACTGACCATACAATATTCATGCAAGCAAATTCCAAATTCTGGCATCAAGACATCAATACATTTTAACTTTTTACCCTTACATACCAACTCCAGAGAATAATTACTCAAATTAGGAATCTTAAGAAAACTTCTCAGATCATTACTACTAATAGCAATAGTAAATATTTATATTATGGTAGTAAACAAAAAACTTCAAGCCCTATTGACCTATGTGCCATATTTGCCCTGACTCTTCCAAAGGAGGATACTTAAGAGCGCCCATTTCATCCTTTCATTTCCCACACTCTAGAGTCAGACATTTAGGAAAGCAGTAATTATCAAATTACCAAAATGTAGCAGAACCATAAAATATGAACGCTTTAGTTAAAAAAATATGTTTTAAAACATTAAAATAAGTACTAACATCAACATACAATGAATGCAGTCCTAGAATTCAACTCGCTCACAACACACTTTTACTAAACACAAGACAATTTTTGAACTATCAACTTTTTAAGCGAATTAAAATGGGTTAAAAAAATTATGCCCACTAAAGTGTTTACTCAGCATCCCATTTTCTAAGCTTACCAGACCAGCCAATCTTTTTGATAATACACAAATAACTCTGTGTTAATTTTTACATGGTAACAAGTTTCAGGGGGCAGCTGTGTTTATCTGCTTCAGCAAAAATGAGGGGTTCTGTGGCAATTTAAAGACTACCACGTTTATTGGTAGTTGAGCATAAGACATTGTGGGCTGCATCTGACGAAGTGGGTTCCAGCTCACAAAAATGTATGCTCAAATAAATTTATGTTTTAATGTGCCACAAGACTCCTTGTAATTTTTACAGAGCTAAAGAAAATGAGATTTTGGGAGCAAAATTTACTCAATAAGGATTTCTGCGTTGTAGATAATTAAAAAAAAAAACAGACTAAATTGTGAAAATTCATGGACCTGCATTAAACAAGGTTATTTTCTCAGACACCACCACACACATGCCTATTTTAGTTTCCCTCTATAGTGTCCAGAGCAAAATTGACTAAGAAGGTCCCTGGCTAATTTTCTTTGCTAACTTATATTCTGTATGCTTGTTTGGCTTTGAATTTTAGCAGTTCTTCTTGAGTAGTGCTTGAGTGTGTTTAAGGACTACCTACATTACAGAGACTTCATATATTGCTCCCTAATCCCTCAATAATTATGTCTGAATTAAAAACAATTTTTGCTAATATTCATCATGGTAGAGAGAGAGTAATGAAGTACGAAAAAGACAGGGTAATTGTAAAGATTATTCAAAGTCTGCACTGTGTGCTATTTCACTGAACACAGACATCACTTTCTTCTTTTCACAGTCATCACTTTCTTCTTTTCAATACGTGCAATAAGGAGAGATGAAAGTTTTTAAAGAACACGGTTTGGCAGTGAAAATTTAGTTCTCGGTTATAAGAAGAGAGAGAAATAAGTCAGGGTTGTGGTAGTGAGAAAGCCCCATTTCCCCTACTCCCTATTCCTCTGTAAGCTCTGGAAAAAGAATCCTAAAGGCAAATTGGGTCTGTAACTTTCCCATCATACATTCCATACATTAATGGAAAAAGTCATGGCCCAGTTAGATAAGCTTTTCAGATACGAGAAATCCTGGAATTTTAACTGCATTCAGCCATGACCTCCTTAAATCCATCCAAGATCTCATCACTTGTTTCAGGGCCGGGGCGGGGGGGGGAAGGGGGGGAGACGACTCTAACTGAACCCATGAGTGCTATCCCGTTCCACTGCCTAGCTGGCAGAAAGTCAAGACAATGGCTTGACTTGCCTCACCTCCAGAAGCCACAGCCACAAATGTCTCAATTTCATCTCACGCTTGTTTGTCTTTCGCTGCTGTTTGTAGTGTGTACATAGCAGCATAAAACAGACACAAGCTTGTTTAAGCAGAGAATCAGCTGCAAGCTCATCTCAATAGGGAATCTCAAGCAGAAGACAGGATATTTTACCTCTCTTTGGCACTGATGCAACTGCTGCCGGAATAGGTATGTAATTCTGGTACCTCTCATTCAAGAAGGATGTTGATAAATTGGACATGGTTCAGAGAATAGCTATAAGATGATTAAAGGATTAGAAAACATGTCTTACTATGAAAGCCTCAAGGAGCTCAACCTATTTAGTATAACAAAAAGAAGGTTATGGGGTGATTTGATTACAGTCTATATGCATGGGGAACATATATTTAATAAAGGGCTCTTCAATCTAGCAGAGAAGAAGCTGAAACTAGACAGATTCAGTCTGGAAACAAGGCGTACATTTTTAACAGTGAGCGTAAATAACCACAAGAACAATTTACCACAGGTTGTGGTGAAATCTCCAGCACTGAAAAAAAAATCTTAAAAATCAAGATTGAATGTTTCCTAAGAGATACACCTTAGGAATTATTTAGAGGATGTTCAATGGCCTGTGGTATGTACGACATCAGAGTAGATGATAATCATTTTGGAAAATGCAAATGCTATATGCAGAGAACCAAAGAGGTGCAAGCATGATCTTGAGGATATGGGGGTGATGGAGGGGAAGACAAAATAAAATTATGCTAGGTCTATACTAGATCTGGAGGGTCGACTTAAGGTACGCAATTCCAGCTATGTAAATAGTGTAGCTGGAGTCAACAAACCTTAAGCCTAGCTTAGTGCCATCTTCACAGTGGGAGGTCAATGGAAGCAAACGCTCCCATTGGCCTCTCTTACTCCTCATGAGTATAAGGAGTACTGCCACCGACCAGGGAGCACCCTCAGGTTAGAGTTAGCGTATCTCCTAAACCTGCTAAATCAAACGTGAGAAGATTGATCTCTAACATGGAAAGTGGAGACATGGGCCTTAGATTCACAAAGGAAGGAGCAGACAAAACAGGAGGAAAACCACAACAGTTGTCTCAAATTAGCAATGGTATCAAGATCATTTGCTTGCTTTCTACAGTAGCAGAGCCAGGGAGCACTTGGAAAATAGTGAATTTTAGCCCATGAAAGTGAGCGCTTTTCATTACTCTCTATGCTGAAAAAGTTGTGCTGAGAGGCTCCAGGAGAACTCAAAATCTGGTTCTCCATCAGTTAAAGGAATGGTCACCATGATGTAGGACTTTAGGAGCAGAAAAGGAAGAAGGAAAACATTGCATCTCTTCTGCCACAAGGATTTTTCTCTATGTGAAGAGAAGAAAAAAGGTGAGATCTTCAAAAAGAGACATAAGAGAAATAGCAGGCTGGGGAGAACAAAATTCAGAAAGGCAGGAAGATGTGTGAAACCATACTTCTAGGAGAAAAAAGAAAAACAATATATTTACTATTTATGAGGGAGATTTAGTTTACTCTGATTCTAATTATCACCTCAAACAATGATTCACTGGAAGAAATCAAAATACAATCTCTCTTAAAATGTCAGAATTCTACATTTTAGAAAGTTAAATTACACTTGTGCTGACGTCACAAATCTATTCTCTCTTCAGATCACATCATCCGCGTGCTAAGGCATCAAGAAAAATAATAGAAAAATTCTAGAAAAAGCAAGGGCATGAGAGGAATTGTGCTTTAAAGTTGACATTTTTCAAAATGCCTTCCTTAGAAACAGAAATATAAAAATATTTATATATTTTTGCTTACCTGATGCTGAATTCATTATGCTCTGTTGCACTGGAGGACTGGTGGGGGCTGTAACATTCATTTGGGAAAGTATCGCCTTCCTAGGGTCCTGCCATGTTGTTGTTTGATCAATGTGACTGAGACAAAACAAACCAGAGTTAGGCAGAGTCTCATGTATTCACAACAATGTGCTAGAGTCGACAAAGTCTAAATAAGAGATTAGAAAAGCTACACTGAAAAAGCATAACTCAAAAATATTAGCAAATGCCTTCTTCAGTCATTTTTGACTTGGCTTAACTATACCGGCCAGATTCTGAAACCCTTATTCTAGTCAGTAGCACTTTCTCCAGAAACAGTCTCAGCGATGAAAGGAACTACTGAAAGTATCAGTATCTGGTCCCTTGTGTTTTGAAGTATCTGTTCACATGAACTATACGTTTTTACCTTTTTACTATATAACTTGTCATGTTTAGACTGATTTCAGAATCTTTCAAATTAAAATCAAATTGTCTATAATCCCATGTAGAATCAAGTAATTTTGTAGTGTTAATTCCCCAAGCACGAACTAATCATCAGCTAATAAGTAAATCACTAGAATATACTGTTTTGATTAGTCTCTATGGGTATGTCTACACTACCCCGCTAGTTCGAACTAGCGGGGTAATGTAGTCATCCGCAGTTGCAAATGAAGCCCGGGATTTGAATTCCCCGGGCTTCATTTGCATGAAGCCGGCCGGCGCCATTTTTAAATGCCGGCTAGTTCGGACCCCGTGCCGCGCGGCTACACGCGGCACGGACTAGCTAGTTCGGATTAGGCTTCTAATCCGAACTAGCTGTACACCTCATTCCACGTGGAACGAGGTGTACAGCTAGTTCGGATTAGAAGCCTAATCCGAACTAGCTAGTCCGTGCTGCGTGTAGCCGCGCGGCACGGGGTCCGAACTAGCCGGCATTTAAAAATGGCGCCGGCCGGCTTCATGCAAATGAAGCCCGGGGAATTCAAATCCCGGGCTTCATTTGCAACTGCGGATGACTACATTACCCCCGCTAGTTCGAACTAGCGGGGTAGTGTAGACATACCCTATCAGAATGTTAGCTAACATGAGAGATTTGCATTTTTTTCCTCATAGCCCATATTTTGAAAGATTTCATCAAGACCACTTCCCTCCCATTGACAACTAAATAGCATCACTTTGGCAACCACAGCCACTGTATTCTTTGGAGCTACTTTTCAGTTTATTAGGGTAAACAGTAGGGATGCAATAGTGTAGTTGATTAACAAATAAGCAAAAGCTTATAGATTAATGCTATAGACTACACATATTTTCCTCCCAGCCCTCCAGCCAGGAAATTATTTAAGCAGACTGGCCAGCAGCCCGGCTAGGTCCCAGCTTTTGCCGGGTCTGGGAACTACCTCTGCTGTGGCTCTGCATTTAAAGTGTATTAGGAGCCAGGTGGGCAAGCAGCCCAGCTCCATTCTGGCTCGCGCCAGGTCCGGGAGCTGAGATCCCACCTAGACAGGGACCTGCTGCCACTCCATGCTGAGATCCCACCTAGACAGGGACCTGCTGCCACTCCATGCTGCTGCTCTGCATCAGAGGCAACAGCGCAGGGCAACAGAGGCAGCAGCGTGGAGTGGCAGGGTGCTCCTTGGGAGTGGGGCCAGCCCTGTCCCTGGGGACTAAAGAATAGTCGAGTAACATAAGAATTCATGAGGTTAACGTAAACAGTAAGGAAGGAACCACAATTATATGATGAGATGGCTTTCTGCAGACCACCAGCAAGAGCTCTGCAGACAACTAGAATTCCACAAATCACTTTTGAAACCATAGATTTTAAGGTAACTTGCTCAAAAGCCAGGGATGTCATTCATAGCCATCATTCACACAAATACTGAAGCCACATCAATATGGCCCTACCAAATTTATGGCCATAAAGTGTGTCATGGGCTGTGAAATCTTGTCTCTGGCTGTGAAATCTCATCTTGTGCGCTTTTGCCTTTATACTATATAGATTTCATGGGGAAAACCAGCATCTCCCAAATAGGGAGTCCTGACCCCAAACAATAGTTGCAAGGGGCTCATAAGATTATTTTAAGGGGGTTGTGGTACTGACACCCTTACTTCTTTGCTGACTGCAGTGCAGCAGATGTTGGCCAGAAAACCATTTCTGAAGGCAGCACCCCACCAGCAGCAGCACTGAAGTAAGAATGATAATACCTATCCATGCCATCCTTACTTCTGTGCTGCTGCTGGTGGCAGTGGCTCTGCCTTCAGAGTTGGGTTTGCTTCCAGCTGTCAATGCTCTCCAGATGCCCAGCAATGAAGGCAGCGCAACCCACCACCAAAAGCACAGAATTAAGGAATAGCAATACTGCAACCTTATTTTACAATCACCTTTGACCTCCCCCAACTCTCTTTGGGACAGGATCTCTACAATTACACCACCATGAAATTTCAGATATAAATCTGCTGAAAATGATTACATTTGCTATTTTAAAAATCCCAAGACTATGAAATCGACCAAAGTGGACCGTGAATTTGGTAGGGTCCTACACATCAAGATTACCCCTAACAACTTTATACAGGCAGTCCCCGGGTTACGTACAAGATAGGGACTGTAGGTTTGTTCTTAAGTTGAATTTGTATGCAAGTCGGAACTGGTACATATTGTAGGGGAAACTCTAGCCAAACATTTCTCCAGAGCTCAGTTTTATTCTCCCACACCTCACTTCCCTCAGTCCTTTATTCTCAAGCTGAGGTGTCTGCTGAGAAAAGCCGCTCCGCGTCTCCCTAGTCCGCTGGGGGGGCACTAGCTTCGCGTCTCCCTGGTCTGCTGGGGGGAAGCAGCTAGTGCAGGGTTGCCTCACCCCGTTTGTAAGTAGGGATCCGATGTAAGTCGGATCCATGTAACCCGGGGACTGCCTGTAGTTATATTAATAAATATTTATAATATGAAAGAGGCGGCTACTTAAGGAGTGAGATACATAACCACATTTTTTCCATATGATATACATTAGAGTTGCCCTGAAAGGGCACATAAAAATATCAAACGCAGATACGTACCAATCTTTTCTACAGCATGTACTGTTACTAAACATTATTCATTCAACGCATCACCTAATTTCATGTCAGGAAGGATTTTTTCATACTAGGTATTGTAGCAGGGATACTGTTGGTGTTTTGGCTTTCTTTGGAGCAGACAGGCACGTCCAATGCAATACATTTCCAATAGGGAAGTACTAAATGTAATATTGAAATCTAAGCTGGCTAGGGATATACAGATTTAAAATACACTTCATCCATACACCATTCTATCATATCTAAGTTACAATGTATTTGCTATACAAGATCATGAACAGATATTCTAATATGTGTAACAGAGTAAGTCTTCATTGCGAATTTTCCATTGTGTGTCAGTGTTGCTGCTATGTTTACACACAAAGTCCACATACTACTAAAAATCCATATTTAATTTCCTTTACAAGAAGCCCTGTCTTTTTGGTCTAGTCCTCATTTCTGTGCCAGATCCAGGTTTTTACCATCCACAGATATGCTTCAACAAAGCATGAAAATATTATTTTCACTCATTCTTAAATATTGCTCTACAAAGGAATTTAGCCAGAGCAAACTGGATCACAAATGACCCACTCATAGCAGTTTTCCATCTAATGATATTGACAATGTTTAAAATATTTTAATACAATAACTGGTTCAGATTTTAAAGTGCCATTACACTATTTTAATAACTATATTAACAGGTAAAGTGTTTAGATCTGATCATATTAATTTAAACTGGTGTTCTGATTTGAAAAATGGAGGTTACTTACCTGCCACTGGAGACTATTCGAGATGTGTAGTCCCTACCTGTACTCCATGTGTGGATATGTATGTATACCATGCAGCTGAGATCGGCTATTTCTAGCAAGTAGAAATTGCATTGGTCCACAGGACAGACCCAACAAAGAGAGCAGCAGAATGGCACTATCCGTTACCTACAGCCTTCCAGCTACCCTCTCCTACACATCAGGGATCTACAACCCATCTTAGAGGTTGGAGGATAACCCCTCACTCTCACAGACCTTGGGAGGCAGGACAGTCCTCACTTACAGACAGCCCACCAACTCTGCTCCTACCCCCTCCCCCCCCAAATACTAATCCAGGACAAACCCAGCTGCCAAACTCTGTCCTCACATCTACCTAGTAACACCATCACAGGACCTAGTCACATCAGCTATATGCCACCAAAGGCTCCTTCGTGTGCACATCTACTAATGTGCACCACATGTACCAACAATGCCCCTCTGCCATGTACACTAGACAAACCAGATTGCCTCTATGCAAAAGAATAAATGGACACAAACCAGACATTAAGAATGGCAATATTCAAAAACCTGTGGGGAAGTACTTCAACCGCCCTGGACACACAGTTTCGGATTTGCGAATTGCCCCTCTCAGGAAAAAAAAAAAGAGTGAGAAAGAATATGAGTGAAATCTTAGAAACAGCAGACTGCCTCTTACGACCAGCACTCCTCTGAGTCATTACCACTCATGCTTAGATTGAAGCAGCTCTGCTGTGGGTCTCCCCCTCCCTTCCGTCAGGCATTGCAGAGCTAGCAGGAAAAACCTGGGGGCAGCGCTACTTCAGGACAGAGCAAGAGGAGGAGAGGCAGCTGCTAATCAGTTGGACGGGATGGAGAGAAATGCTTGGTGGGCCAGATCTGCCCCCCAGGCCTAATTTTGCCCACCCCTGCTTTAGGTGTTCCCTAAAGAAACAAATAAGTCTAGGTGGTCTCCTAATTGATTTGTTCCCTACAAGTAGAATGACAAAGTCAGCTGGATATGGAGAGAATGAAGTTGCCTCTTCTCATCTAAAGCATGAAGTTTTGGAAAATATAGTGGTTTATGAAGAGATTCATTCATGTGAAAAACTCAGAAATTATCTAAAGGAATGAATTTCAGGTGGAGATTAAGGGAAACCACCTCCTTACATAATACGGTGTATGACAGGTCTGCCATAAGCATTCCCAGTTTACTCACCATACTGCCTTTTGAGCCACTCACCACCTGCTTAATGTCCTATCTTTCTGTGAAATGCCTTCCTATCACCATCATGTTAGCCAGAAGGGTAAGTATTGCAAGAACAAGATTAACTGGGTTGTTCATTTTTCCACTGGTGGCAATGCCCTAATGAGACCCTTCAGAAATCTGGCTGTAGATGGATGACTATAGTTTTCAAATGGAGGATAGAAGGCGCTGATTGCTGAATTATGGATCTGCAGTGACCTAATGGAAAAGTCTGCCAATTTGAGATTTAGTAGATAGTCTGGACTAACAGGAATTCCCATGGATTTGAAGGACTAACTGGTTCTGCTATATCGAGGTGAAGAAGCGTCTCCCTTTGATCACACAGCATTTTCTGAAGCATCCTTTCTAAAATTTAATTGAAAACAGATTGAAGAAACGTCAAACATGAAAGTTCCAGTTCTGACAAACCATCCAAATATGGAGATGGAGCCATGAGATGAAGAGAGCTGGGGTTGAGACATCTGACCTCTTAGCAGCATGACTTTCATAGAAGGTCTGAAAAACAAAACTGTCCAGGCCAGCTGAGTGCAGTAAGAATGATCCAAGATTTGCTGTGATCATTATTTCATCGCTGAGATGGGGGAGAAGAGGCATACCTGAGGAGGTTCATTCAGAAGGGTGTCAACACTTGAGTTTTTGCCCACGAAAGCTTATGCTCCTACACTTCAGTTAGTCTATAAGGTTCCACAGGACTCCTCGCTGCCAACACCAGATAAGTGGTCACCAACCAGTAGATCGGGATCTACTGGTAGATCTTGGAGCCTCTGCCAGGTGATCCTGACTGGTTTGGCCAAGAGGATATCAAGCACTGGTAATTGAGCTGCCCCTCCCCTCCACTGCTGCTCATCTCCTTTCTTTTGCCTTGGGAGCTGACTCCCTCCTTCCCCCCGCTCTCCCCAGGAGCCTCCTGCTTGCTGGGCAAGGCAGGGAAGAAAGGGTGGGGTGCTGATGTCAAGGTGCCCCCTCTCCCACTCTGTATCCTAGCTCCACAGAGCAGAAGGGGGCACACAGGACTTGGGATGGAGTTTGCTGGCTACTTTTTGAGAGCCTGTCCAAGCCCCACTGTATCACCACCCAGGAGCCACCTAAGGTAAGCAGTGCCCAGCTGATGCCCACATCCCAAACCCTGACCCCAGTCATGAACCCCCTCTTGTATTCCAAGCCTCAGCCCTGGCTCCAAGCACCCCATAATCCAAACACCCTCTGAGAGCCTGCATCTTAAACCCCATCCTGCACCTCAACTGTCTGCTCCAAGCCCCTCTCACATTCCAAATCCCTTCACCCAAGACCAGAGCCTGCACCTCAATCCTCTGCTCCAGCCTGGTGAAAGTGAGAGAGAATGGGGGAGGAGGGGAGAAGGAAGGGACGATGGAGTGAGCAAGGCTGGGATCTCGGAGAAGGGGCACAAAGGAGGTGGGGCAAGGGTACTTGGGTACGAGGTAGATCTTGGATTGTACAAAAAGTGATCTCATGCTTAAAAAGGTTGGAGACCACTTCACTAGAGCCTTAGCCCAGAGATGTGCTTAAGCAGCAGAGATTCATTTTTTTTGTTTGCCTGGGAGGCAAATACACACACAAGGATGGTGTTCCCCACTGGGTAAGAATCTTGTTCAGGACAGAACAATGTATCTTTCACTCACTGTCTGTGAAGCAGTATACAGGCAGTCCCCGGGTTACATACAAGATAGGGACTGTAGGTTTGTTCTTAAGTTGAATTTGTATGTAAGTCGGAACTGGTACATATTGTAGGGGAAACTCTAGCCAAACATTTCTCCAGAGCTCAGTTTTATTCTCCCACACCTCACTTCCCTCAGACCTTTATTCTCAAGCTGAGGTGTCTGCTGAGAAAAGCTGCTCCGCGTCTCCCTGGTCTGCTGGGGGGTGGGGGGGACGCTAGCTTCGCGTCTCCCTGGTCTTCTGGGGGGAAGCAGCTAGTGTGGGGTTGCCTCACCCCGTTCGTAAGTAGGGATCCGATGTAAGTCGGATCCATGTAACCCGGGGACTGCCTGTATACTGAGATACTCTGCTACAAAGGGATCCCGCTCTACCCTGTTTATGTGGAAAAACAGCTGTCATGTTATCTGACATTATCTGAATATGGTGGGACCAACTGAGTGGAAGGAATGCATTGCAGGCAACATGTACCACTCTCTAGCAGATTGACATGCATAGGTGGGCTCCCCAACTGATGAGAGATGCATCTGTGATAATGGTCACATAAGGTGCAGGTGTAAGGAATGGATATACAGTAATTATTCGCTTAACATGTTCCCGCTTAACACGTTTTCATGATAGCACAATTTTGGGGGAAAGGGGGTGAATGTTTTTTGAACAACGCCACCCTCCCCGAAATAACACGGTTTCCCCAGCCGGCTGGTGGCTGGCTGCTGCATGGGGCTTCCCCCACCTCCCTGCAAAGTTGCAGAGGGTTTGCTGCGTCATTCGCTGGCGACCCCCTCTCATCGGTCGCTTTGCTCCCTCTCCTCCGCCCCCACTTGCAGGCCGGCGGCTGGGTTTCCCCAGCCAGCTGGTCACTGGCGGCTGCGTGGGGATCCCCCCCACATCCCTTCAAAGCAGCAGAGGGTTCGCTGCTCGCCGTGCTGTTCCCCAAAGACCCCTTCTCGCCGGACACCTTGCTCCCTCTCCTCCGACCCAGCTTGCAGGCCAGTGGCTGGGTTTCCCCATTCCCCACCACTTGAAATGCAACCCCCACCTTTTCCATTATTTTCAATGGGAAAATTGACCCCACATAACACGTTTTCACTTAACACGATCATTTTCTGAAACGTATCTACCGTGTTAAATGAGGAATTGCTGTATAGAGAGATCCCTCCCTCCCCCTCCAAGTATTTACCTTTACAGGAATTGTTACCCTAGTATTCATAAACAGACCACAACTAGCCCTGTAGGTAATTGAAGCTGAGCTGAGCAAAAGGTGTTACATAAATTTGTGAGGCCTCATGGCCTAGTAGATAAAGGAGACGGGAAGGCTGCCACAGAGCAGTCTCTGTCTGCAAGGAACTTGGGCCCCCTGCAGACAGGGGCTGCTGCCACCCTACACTGCTCCCTTTGCAGCCTGGCTGCTTGTTGCCCAATGCCACTGTTTCAGATAAAAAGGCAGCAGCATGGGGTAGCAGCATCCCGTCTAGGGGACGTCTGAGCTCCCAGACCCAGTGCGAGCCAGACCTGAGCTGGGCTGCCTGCCTGTGTGGCTCCTAATACACTTCAAATGCAAACTTACAGCAGGGGTAGGTCCTGGACTCAGTGTGAGCCAGGATTGAGCTGGGCTGCCTGCCTGTTAAAAAATTTACTGGCGGAGGTGGCAAATGCATGTAGTCTATAACTTTTGCTTATCAGTTAATTGACTACACCAGGCCTATACAACTTTGGAAGCCCCAGGGGCCACAATGATACTCTCAGCATATGCTGAGGGCCGCAACTTACATGTGGTTGCATATACATGCAAATATATATGGAAATAGCTTCTTTCATACTGACAGGCATGAATACATAGATTAAGCCTTAAGCCGTGGTGCCGGACCCAAACATGGCCAGTGTAAGCCAGTCAGAACCTCTCAGGTTCTGCCCACAAGTCTAAGCAACCAGCACTTCCCACAATATCCCGGTGCTCCTGGTACCTCCCTCCCTGGGGGCTAGAAACACTGATACCCTGCATCTGTCTATTCCAATCAGCCCATCCTCTTGCATCTTTCAATGCTCACCCCAGCTGGGAGACACCTCACCGTTGTGGAGCAGGTCCCAGTGGAGGCTATGTTCAAAGGATCCCACCCACAGGCCAAGTACTGAGACCCACGTAAACCGAAACTGCACCATGGGCCACAAACAAATGGGCTGCAGGCCAGTCCATGTGTTGAGTAACCCTGGACAACACTATTATATGCCTAGTGCTAGCCCGAACTCTGTGCCTCTCCTGGGGAAGAGCAGACCCAGCAGGACAGGGTGGTGGGAAGCCCCAGTGAGTAGGAAGGTGGACATCAGTGGAATGATCAGCATACTAGGGGACAACCTTAAGGGAACTTCCATGATTTTAACCCATAACAGCGGTCAATTTCATTTGCAGTAAAGAATATTAATTAATGTTAATATAAATACCAGCTTTGCCACCAGGGAAAACATGTTATCAGTGCTTCACAACGATAGGCAAAAACTCACAAGTACTGCAGAGTCAATTAAAAAAAAAATCACTGTCCCCTGCTAGCTGCAAAACAGCAACTAATCTTATCAAGGATATCTAAAGTTGTGCTGGCAACCAACAGATATTTTGCTCCACTAGCAAACAATCAGGAAAATAGCCATATTTATCAAATGCAGTAAGACCTAATATACCAAGAGGTTTATTTATTTATATATTTATTTTTAACTATTTCTTATATCAATAGGGCATTTTATGCAAACAATAGAGTGTAAAAAGATAGCTGCCTCTGTCCCTCCAACCCCCCCCCCCCAAAAAAAAAAACACTCTTGAAATTGCTAAGAGTAAGTAATTTTTCTTATTTGGAAAACTGCTTTTATTGCCAATTTTGGAACAATGAAATCAGATAAAGATAACAGATGCAAAAATGTTGCTCCATAATACTTCTTAGAAACAATGTGTTTAAATTGCAGTATCAGCATTTGCCACCACCCATTCCATTTCCAATTTGCTACATGTGCTTACTCAGAATTACAGGAAGAGTGAGGTAATTCTGTCCAAAGTTACACATTTGATTACTACAGATTATTTATAATTCAGCAGCTGAGCTTCCCTAAAAATAAATGTAATGTTTAGTCAGACATTTTATATTTAAATAAAGGGTCCAACTCTGATGATCTATTGTGAATCAAAACTGCAAAATGACTTGTTCATGCTCACGTAAGTCTGTGAGGTCCCCTTTCCCACTTCAACCTAATCTAAAAATGTCAACTTTATTGGGAAATTATATGGTGAAAGTACCCCTGTACAATTACTATCTGAACATCTTCAGCTGTTAATATTAACCTTCAGAAGATTTCCAAATTTATGGAAATATGTACTATATAAAATGTTACTGGTCTTGAAAAGAGAAACTGAAGTTATCAACGAATTCAAATTAAAAACATGTGGAAATGAAAAAACCATACAGTATGAAAAACACAAACTTTGTCACTAATGACAATAAAATGTGTTCCAATAATTATTGTAATACAGCTTATTATCACATCAACTAGTCCATCTAATTTTATGTATTAGGTACATTAGATACTTCTAATAGTAATAAGATCTAGAAAAACAGTATGTTGTCTGACAGGAAAGTTTTTCCTTTCACTTTGAACAACAGCATATAAAAAAAGCTCAGAAAGACCTAGTATCCAATGTTTAAATTTGTTCATGGAGCTCTGGCAGCAACATTACGCTATTATTCTCTCCTTAAATGAGCTGATTTTACAAAATACAGTAGACCTCCGATAATCCAGTACCCTTGGGACTCAGGGGTTGCGGATTATCGGATATGCCAGAGTAGGTACTCTGGCGGGGAGCTGTGACAAGTCTGCCGGGACCCGCACTGAGTGTGGGGGTGGGAAGGGCGGAGGGAGAAGGGAGGGGGTCGGCGGGGAACGGCACAGGGAGGGGCGAATTCTCTGCCATGTTGCGGGGAGGCGGTGGAAGCCACGCGCAGCCAGCTTGCAAGTGGCGGCGGTGGAGAGGGAGCGAGAGGCAAGCAGCTATTTAAGATAGGCGGGCGGGGGAGGGGTCAGTGGGGAACACTGCCTGCCTCTCGCCTCTTCGCCGCCGCTACCGCTTACAAGCTGGTGGCTGAGTTTCCCCGCTTGCAAGCCGGCTGCGCAGGACTTCCACCACCTCCCCGCAACACGGGGGAGGGTTCGCCCCTCGCCGCACCGTTCCCCGCTGTCACACCCCCTCCCCCTCCCACGCCTGCCTTAAACAGCTGCCTGCCTCTCGCACCCTCTCTGGGCAGCTCCAATTGTCCGGCTGGCCAGAGCTCTTCCAGGTTCCAGTTCGTGCCGGACTATCAGGAGTGCCGGACCACTGGATGCCGGACAATTGGAGTTTTACTGTACTTCATTTATGCATTTGATACCAGGACCAACTATCCCAGTGCCTACCACTGATTCCTAAATCTCTTACAATATCTCAACCAAACACAAGATGCAGCACAAACATCAACTATACACAGGTTCACTTATGTCTTTAACATCTACAGAAGCAATGAAAACAGAAATGAATCATCATGCTCCCTTAAAAGGCTACAGGACACCAGCTAGAGCTCAAAAGACTGTATCTATACCGAAGTTAAAGAATCCAGTCTTTGTATGGAACACACAAAACAAACATCAAGCTCGAAAGCTGGGCTACTCAAGTTTGGAAGCCCGGGGGGGCCACTGTGATACTCACAGCACATGCCGATGGCTGCAACTTAAGTGTGGTTGAGTATGCATGCAAATATATATGCAAACATATGCAAATAGCTGCTTTTACAATGATGGGCATGAATACAAAGATTAAGGCAAGACTATACAACACACAGGCCCCATTTAAGTAGTTCTTCTGATATTAACAAAATTCAATATTTACCCCATTTCCACCCATATAACAGTACCTTTAATGAGCAATGACAGTCCAGGAATTTAACTACTAAAATGCATATCAACAGAAGACCATTACGTTGACTACTTTTTTTTTTTGGCTCCCACCCGTGGCCCACATGTTGAGCCCTGTGTAAACCCAAACTGCACTGTGGGCCTCAAAGAAATGGGCCGTGGGCTACATATTGAGTAGCCCTGCTCTAAAGAGAGCTGGGTAGACAACCTTAGAAAATAATTAATTACAACAATTCTATCATATAAAAGAGTATGAACATGACAGCAAAGAATGCCCTAAATCCAACACGTAACCAAACAAGATGAGAGAAGAAAGCCACATATGTGGCGCATGTAACATATAGGAGGCATAAGTCTCCACTGACTCCTTGTCTAAGTTTATGATGAAAACAATTAGAGCATGTCAGTTTTGTAAAATGTGCTTAGCCTAAATGTTATTTGCATATAATCAGAGTATTTATTAGCAAAGCAAATGTCAACTTGGATGTTAAGGATCGACACTGTCCTAAAATGCCAAGTAATGCAAAATTCAAAAAGCATTTTTTGTAAAAGTCACATCACACTAAAAGTGAGTCCGAAGTTTTGTTCAATTTTGTTTTAAATTTAATTTGGCATCAATAAAGACAAATTGGGAGTGGCCATGCTCCCAAGACCCAGCCAGCCAATACGAGATACTTCCAAAGCTGTTTCATAAAACTAAGCTCTTTAAAAATGTTAACTTACACATTATTAACTAGAATAAGAAATTATTGCAGGACGAGTAATGGTAGTTCGAATTAGGAGCTTTAATTCGAACTACCTAGTCTGTGCCGTGTGTAGCCGTGGGCAGGTAGTTCGAACTACATGGCATTTAAAAATGGCGACACCCGGGAACATGCAAATAAAGCCCGGGATATTTAAGTCCCAGGCTTCATTTGCAAGTTTGAATGCCTACATTAGCCACCCTGGTTTGAACTAGGGTGTCAGTGTAGACATACCCTAAGAGAGAAGAGATGTTTCATGCATCTGATGCAACCATCACTTTCTACTCTAAAACTGAGTGGATTGGCTTATCTAATTTCACAAAAGATTAATTCAGTATTATATGCATTTCTTATCCAATTAACATTACAGTGTAAACAATCATATTTAGGAAAGAAAGAATGAATTATTTCCCAAACAGTTTTCTTCTCTAACAAATATTCTTTATAATTTTTTAAACCATTTCCTATTGACAGATTGGAGAGCTAGTTAGCGTACAGTTTGCATATTTAGGAATACGGGTGGAATATTTAACTGCTTTGTTTTTGCCTTGATTCGACATATATAAATCCAGAGAAGCTTGATGTTTGAAGATTCAACAGGAAAAAGCATGTAAAACAGATGTTTATAACTCTGAAACTGTAAAAATGAATCATGTTAAAGCCAAGGTTGAACATGAGGTAACTGGAAAAGGTTCTAGTCATACAGACTAAGAAGATGTTGCAATCCAGGAAGCCCACACTTTCAAAACTCATAATACCTTCACACAAAACCATTTCCATCTTAGCACAAAAACAAAGACTGTCCAATAGGTAGGTTTTATGCAAAAAACTGAGGGTATGTTTCCACACTCTAGGAACTGAGACACCTAAACAAATACCCAACTAAAGTATCAAAGCAAAAGAATTCTCAATTAGCATCATAAAGGTGGAAAACTGACCATAAAAAGCAACAATTCACAATGGGAAGTGACACAATATGAAATTGTACGGTCCAGTCAATTGTACGGTCCAGTCAATACTGGAACCTATGTTGATTTCAGTAATTTTCTACAAGAAGCTGGCAGAGAAAATGGGGAGTGAGGTAATCCTGGTCCTCCATTCTCCCCAGACACCACCCAATATGACTGCTGGAAACAACCAAGACTGAACTGAGCCCAAGCTGGAAGGGTGTCTGGTAGGAATTTAAGTGACTATCAATAAGCAAAAGCTTATCTGATAGGTCGACACAAAAGGTGACTAGTCACTTTCCCCCCTTTGCTGCCTGTATCAGAAGGAGGCAGCCGGGGGGGGGGGGGGGGGGGGGCGAGAAGAGGAAGGAGGCAAGGATGAAACAGAGATATTCCAACTTTGAAATGTACGAGACACCCTGCTGGGGCTCTTGTACATTTCAAAGTGGTAGCGCCACCTGGCCCCTGCTAGTCCTTATCGACTAATCAAATAGTCGATGGAAATCCCACTGACTCTTCGATTAGTTAATCAAAATGTAACATCCGTAGTGTCTGGCCTGTGAAGATTATTAGAACCATATTTGGGGTGAGATGTTACATGTAACTAGTTTCTTTAGTTCATTAAGCTTTGCTTGAGTCTGTTCACTTTGCTTAGTTACTGACTTTGTTCTGTCTGCTGCCTCTGATGACCACTGTAATCCCACCTTTTATACTCAATAAAATCACTTTTGTTTAGTGATAAACCCAGTGCAAGTAATTACTACTTAGGGGAGCAAGGAAAATGTGCATCTCTCTCTTACATTTAGGAAGAGGGTGAATTCAATGAGCTTACATTGCATAGATCTCTATACTGTGTAAGACAAATGTATTTAGTGTTCAGCTTGCTGTGTATTTGAGTGCTGGGAAACGATTTCACACTGTGCTGCTTTCAGACTATGTCCGCAGCTTTGGGGATGTAGCCCTGCCCCTCTGGCTCAGTCAACCATACAGGGTAACAGGCTGCCCAGGCTGCCGGGGAAGCAGGCACATTGATGTCTCAGCACAAACAGGTGACAATCCCAAGGAGGTCTTGACCATCACAATTAGGGATGTTAGATATCGGATAATTGAATAGTCGTGTAACCACATGAAATCTTACTGGTTACATGACTATTCGATAGTCCCCAGGGGTGGGGCCGGCAGCCAGTGTGTTCCAGCCCTTCTCCTGTGAAGCCGCCTGCCACTGCTTCTGATACAGAACATAAATTACTGCGGGGGGGAGGGAGAAACAAGGGAAGCTGTCATGAAGCAGCCTCTGTCCACAAGGGGTCCAAGCTCCCCAGATAGCAGCCTCTGTCTGTGACAAGCCTGGGCCTGCCAGAGGCTTCATGCACCAGAACCAAGCTGATGTCCCATCACTAGATTCATCAAAAGCAACTTAAACATGGACATCCAACTCCCACTAAAACTGTTAGTGATTAATTCTGATAGGCTCCCTTTGAAAGTATTTTGTGAGGTGCTCCTTCACTCCCACCAGAGGCTGCCAACTGTTTCATTTGCTTAGATGATGCGTTCCCAGAAAACTGTAACTGGGTACAAATGGGCTTCCCCTTTATTTTTATACAAAAGATTTTCCTTATTTCAACTACGAAGATCTTGTGTCCCCAGAAACATGTATTCAGTTGTTGTATATAAGGTGGCAGCATATTTTCAGCACAGAGAAGAGAGGCACTGACTTAGTTTTGTGCACAAAGCCATCCACTTGCTCCTTGCACTACTTGTTTTTGCTTTGTTGCTCAAAGGAGTTGCCAGATGTTTCTTTACCATTCCTGTCCAGGACAAATGGTTGTTTTTAGAGAAGCCCATTGCGAAGGTCATAAAGTAGTGGTTCTCAAACTGCGGTCCACAGACCACTAGTGGTCTGCGGCCACCTTTTAGGTGGTCTGCAGCTCAAGTGAGGTTGGAGCACTAGCGCAAGCTCCCTCTGGGGAAAGGGAGTGTGAAAGCCCCGAGCCACCCCGCGTGGGGAAGAAGTGGAAACAGAAGCAGCTCCGTGTGCTGCTGCTTCCCTCCCTCCCTCCACCTTCCTCAGCTGGGGAAACAGCATTGCATGGACACGTTGCCTGCAGGTTTTCCCCGTTGCTTCCGTTGGCAGGAGTTGCATCCAATGGGAGCAGAATGAGGCTGTGCCTGGGAGCCGTGCATGAAAGCAAGTGTCCCCCTTCTCCTCATGTCCAGGCCCCGGACCCTGTCCCTACCCCCACAAAGACCCCACACCTCCAGCACGCTCACACCCTAGCCAGACATCTACCCCGACCCTGCTTTTACACCCTCCTGGCCAAACAATGCATCTTCCCTTGTTCTTTCCCCCTCTCCCCTGGCTAGATACCCTACTCCCAACCTGCTCCTGCACCCCACCTCTGACCCCCTCCTGCCCAGATCCTACACCCTTTTACCTATTCAACTCACTAGCAGCCCTGTTCAGCACACGGTATACCTCTCATTCTTGTTCCTAGCCCAGAGCTTGGGGGTAGGAGAAGGTCTACAAAATCCACTAACCCTGGAACCCAAAGGATAGCTGGCCCATGGGAAGCCCTGAACCTCAATCCTCCCTGTCCTTCCCGCCCCTTACCCTGGGGAGGAGGGGGAGGGACTTGAGCACCAGAAGAGTGAGGTGTCTCAGTTGAGGGCAGTGAGGGTTGGGGGTTTTTGGAAGGGTTTTTTGCTTCTCATTTGTGTGGTCCCCAACTGATTTCTGTGGGTCAGTAGGCCTCGATCCAAAAAAAGGTTCCTTACCCCTGCCATAAAGAAAACATAGAAACCTTTTGTGTTGGACATACATTATTTTACTTTATTTAAGATGAAGTTTGATAAACTAACATGAGAAAGTTAAAGTGTTTAATCTGTATAATAATTTAATATTTCCTTTCTGACTGGTTACATTAAACCATTCTCCTTAGCAGCAGCACTAGCAAAATGGCTTGGGCCTAATTATGTAATTAATGGTGAGTTTCCATTAGTAACTGGTGGTCCATGGAAAGGTTTGCATTGAGCATGGGGGGGAGGGAGCCATAGGCCAAAAAGTTTGGTAACCAATGTCATAAAAGTTAGTTCTACACGTTTTCTAGTCTGTCCTGATGATTTTACCAGCTGTCTTCCTTCATTTTACGCTGTATTTCCCCTTATCTGACTGGGGGTGTGGTTAGGAAATTAATGAAAAAACTTAGTGGGGGAGGAGAGACTACCAATAAGACAGGTGACAGTCCAAATTCTTTTAAACCATCTGAAACACTGGTGTTCCTATATATATTTGGCTCTGGAAAGCCTCAGAAAATGTGTTAGTAAATTTCCAATTAAACACAACACTGATAACTAATTTTGTTATACACGGTTTACACAATACCTATAAAATATTAATTTGCATTTTTTATTTCTAGTCGGGTTACGCCATTATTCCTTAATACATACCTTCTCCATCTCAAATGTAATAATCTGGAACCTGTAAGTCACTCCCGCTTAATGAAGACTGAAATGCAGTAAGAGCTAAGATTTTTGACACATTCTAGCTCCTGAGCATTCCCACAAAAGACACATTTTCTATACCATGTAAAACACATTCAGGAAAAAGGGACATAACTCCCTACATTCCATAACTACCTAACTATTCCAATGTATTGAAAACATTTTAACATACTCAGCAAACATCACTGAGCAAAGCAGGTAGAACATTTCAAATGCCAGATCTGAGTAATAATTTTTTTGCAAGTAAAAAAAATGTGGTTTTTTTGCATCCTCAGGCTCCCCAAATACAGAAATGACTGCTCAGATTGTAATAAAATCCTAAACCAAATAATAAATAAATAATAATAATAATAAAGATAGGGCAAGTACTAGCAAACACACCATGGGCCAACTGAACTTTGGAACAACTCCAATAAAATCAGGTCCATTTGCACCCAATGCTGAATTTTGTTCAGTCTTCAAATGCAGGAAGATGCAAGATGAAGCTGTTAAGGGTAATGGCTGGAGAACATCTGCAGAGCTGACAAAGAGAGGTATCACTCTGAAGCCAGGATACAAAAGTAATGGTATTTGAATCTTTCAAAACACCGCCAACTAAACCAGTGCATCCCTTGCTTTATATAGATGCAGGGTCTCTACAGTAGGCAGGGAATGTGTGCATTGGTCCAGCTACATCAGTGTAGAATCACCAGTGCAAAAACTCCTTATGCAGAAAAGGCCTAAGATGCAACATCAACCAACCGGTTAGAGACTGGTTACTTCTTTAAAGGAAAAGAAGTCCAAAGACCTACATTTCTCAAATCTATCATAACACCTAAAAGAGCCTCTAACTCATCAAAACCGCTGCTAGCAAAAGCAAAGAAGTTAATACTAGTAATTTCCTGGCTTATAGGAATCTTAGTTAAAACCCTGAACATACAGCATCAAATAAGAACATAAGAAAGGCCACATTAGGTCAGACCAATGATCCTTCTACCCTGTCTTCTAATAGTGGCTGGTGCCAGAAACTTTAAAGTAAATGATCTCAACAGGGCAAATCATGGATTGATCTGACACTAATCGTTTGGTCCCCAACTCCTAGCACTAATGATACCCAGAGAATGGGGGAGCATCCCTGACCATCTTGGCTTAGCCATTGATGGAGTGGTTTTCATGAACTTAGGTAATTCTTTTCTAAACTCAGTTATACTTTTGTCACAACATCCCTGACAATGACTTTCACGGGTTGACTTCACATTGTCTGAAGCAGAACTTCTTAAGGTTTACTTTAAACCTGTTGCCTATTCATGATTTCAGAGATGTCTATCATAACTCCCCCTTAGCCATCTTCTTTCTAAGCAGAACAATCCCAGTCTTTTAAATCTCTTTTCTTACATGGAAGCTGTTTCAAACACCCAATCATTTTTGTGCCCTTTTCTATACTTTTTCCTATCGTAATATATCTTTTTTGAGAAGAGGCAACCACGGCTGCATGCAGTATTCAAGACAAGGCATAACAGGGACTTTCATCATGACATTATGATTAAATCTGCAGGCTTGTAATCCTTTTCATAATGGTTCCTCACTCTGGGTATGTCTACACTACAGAGTTAGTTCGAACTAACTTAGTTCGAATTAGTTAATTCGAACTAAGCTAATTCGAACTAACGCGTCTAGAACTAAAAACTAGTTCGAATTAGCGTTTTTCTAATTCGAACTAACATGTCCACATTGAGTGGACCCTGAACAGGGCTTAAGGATTGCCGGAAGCAGTGCCGGCAGGGCATCAGAGGAGGACTCAGAGCGTGGAGATGCTGTCTCAGGCTAGCCGAGGGCTGCGCTTAAAGGGACCCGACCCCCACCCCGGACAGACAGTTCTCAGGGGTGCCCTGCTTGCAAACCAGTCCTGGCTTGGAGTGCCCGGAGTGCCCACACTGGGCACATCACAGCACTCGGCCATTAGACTGGCTGCACTTGCCGCAGGCTGCCATCTGGGGAGAGGGGGCAATTGGGGGGCTGCAGGAGAGCTTCCACCCCCAGAAGCCCACAGAGCCAGCCCAGTCCTCCCCATCGGGGGCGCGTACCCCATTCCTCCCTCACCTCCTTCCACTTACCCTTCCCTAGCCCCCCTTCCTGATGTACAAAATAAAGATAACGTTTCTTCCAACATTGACTCTGTCTTTATTGAACAAAACTGGGGGAGACTGGGAAAAGGAGGTGGGAGAGGGGAAGAGAAAGGCTGGAAGAGGGGAGGGCAACTAACATGATCAGGGGTTGGGAACAGGTCCCAGATGAAGAGAGGCTACAGAGACTGGGACTGTTCAGCTTAGAAAAGAGGAGATGGAGCGGGGACAGGATAGAGGTCTCTAAAAGCAGGGGTTGGGTGGAGAGGGTGCATACAGAAAAGTTCTTCATGAGTTCCCATAAAGAAGGACTAGAGGACACCAAAGGAAAGGAATGGGTAGCAAGCTTCAAACTAGTAACAGAAAGTTGTTCTTCACAAAGCAAAGAGTCAACCTGTGGAACTCCTTGCTGCAGGAGGCCGTGAAGGCTACAACTAGAATAGAGTTTAAAGGGAAGTGAGATCAAGTCATGGAGTTTGGGTCCATGGAATAGTCTTAGCCAGGGGGTAGGAGTGGTGTCCCTGCCCAAAGTTTGTGGAAGGCTGGAGAGGGATGGCACAAGACCAATGGCTTGGTCACTGTCTTCGGTCCATCCCCTCCAGGGTCCCTAGGGTTGGCCGCTGTCGGCAGACAGGCTACTGGGCTAGATGGACCTTTGGTCTGACCCAGGACGGCCATTGTAAGCTCAGGGCTCAGGGTCGGGGGTCTCAGTGGACCCCCTTGATTTTCATGCACACCTGCACCTGGGTGGCCAGGCTGGCAGCTCTCCTGCCCTAGACGGCCACTTTCCTGTGCCTAGTGCGGAGATCGTGGACAAGGTCCACGATGTCTGCACTAGCCCAGGAAGGTGCCCGCCTCTTGCGGTCCCGGGCAAGCTCCCGGGAGCCGCCAGCCTGGTCCCGGGAAGAGGGGGTGGGCTGGGGGACATCGGGTGGGTGGCTCTGTGCCGTGCCAGGTGCAGGGTCTGCTGGCTGGGTGCTGGCAGGCTTGCACCTGGCACGGGCACCGTAGCCAGCCCGTGCCCCTTTAAGGGGTCCGGGGCCGGGAGGGGGGCATAGAGTTTCCCTGGTGTTGGCCAGAGTGGCCACCAGGGAAACTTGGGGAGGACTAGCCTCCCACTAGTTCGAATTAAGGGGCTACACACCCCTTAATTCGAACTAGTAAGTTCGAACTAGGCTTAATCCTCATAAAATGAGGTTTACCTAGTTCGAACTAAGCGCTCCGCTAGTTCGATTCAAATTCGAACTAGCGGAGCGCTAGTGTAGCGCCTATTAAAGTTAGTTCGAACTAACGTCCGTTAGTTCGAACTAACTTTGTAGTGTAGACATACCCTCTGTTAGCATTCACAAATGCTACTGAACACAGAGCAGATGTCTTCAGAGAACTAGTCACAATGTCTTTTTCCTGAGTGGTAACAGCCAATTTAAACCCCATCATTTTTATATGTATAGTTGGGATCACGTTTTCCAATATGCATTACTTTGCATTTATCAACACTGAATTTCATCTGCAATCGTGTTGCCAAGTCATTCAGTTTTGTGAGATCCCTTTGTAATTCTTCACAGTCCACCTCGGATTAAATTTCCTTGAATAGGTTTGCAACTTCTGCTCCCTCCCTTTTTTCCAGATCAAGCAGAACTGGTCCCAGTACAAATTGAAGACACTGCTGTTTACCTCTCTCCCGTGTAAAAGCTTACCACTTATTCCTCCTTACCCCATTTCCTGTCTCAACTGATCTAGAGAAGGGCCTTCCTTCTTATCCCATGACAGCTTAGTTTGCTTAAGAGCCTTTGGTAAGGAACTTTGCCAATGCCTTTCTGAAAGTCCATGTATATTATATCCACATATAACCCTTATGTACTTTTGTTGACCCACCTCAAAGAATTTTAAGAGATTGGTGAGATTTTATGATTTCCCCTTACAAAAGCTGTTTTGACTCTTCCCCAACAAATCGTGTTCATCTATTGTGTGATAATTCTGTTCTTCGCTATTGTTTCAAATAATTTGCCTTAAGTGAGGCTTACAAACCTCTAATTACCAGGATCACTTCCGTAGCCTTTTTTCATGAAAGCATAGACCTCCCAATATCTGAAAACTTATGTTTCAAGTAGCAGCTCAAAGTGTAGCTGTACTCTGGGGAGAAGGAACAGAGAAGAGATCTAGAGTGGCTTTGCGGTGATCTGTATTGATCAACTTAATTATTCTATGTCAGATGTGTCCAATTTACAAATAAAGCTTTTTCTGAACTGCCAGCCCTACACACTCACCTTGGGTTCTGAAAGTCAAGCTGGGTTCTCTTTCCATTTCACACATCACTTGTAATAAAGGTTCTAGATGCCAAATTCTGCCTTCAGTAACACCTTCAGTGGGTTTGCACAGGTGTAACTAATTAGAATTCAGTTATCAATTCTGTTGATGCTGAACCCAGCTCCATGTCCCATAGCTTTGTTGGCTCTGCAGTGCTACCAAGAGTAAAAAGCAACAATAATATGTCACTAAAATAAGCAGGTATGTCTGAATGCACACAAAGAGCAAATCTAAGGTGTAAGTGGCATTTTTTTAGACAGTTACTTTTCAGAACAAGGTGGTGATCTGCCAAGAGTAATTATCCTGTAAACCCAGGCAGCAACAGAGTCAAAGGGAAGGCAATCAAAAATAGCTACAAAAACTAAAAAGGAAAGTGTCATCCAATTTCATCTAATCTTTTCAAAGGAACAGAGACAGAGCCTGTGCACTGGAACACCTAATAGACGGAAAAATCCTTCCGCTCCCATATAAATGCCCCCACACATAAACACTTCAGCATTTTACAAATCAGCCAGCAAGAATTAAGTTCCCTACCAACACAAAAAATATTCTGCAGAGGCATGAGATTATTTATCAACCCATCATATCACCACAGTATCTGAGTTTGTGGTAAGAGAGGACCAACTCAAGCGCTACAGAAGCACTGGCCCAACTACTGTTGTCTGAATTTTAGGAACACTTTGATTTTTTGATGTTGAATTCCATACTATCTAAGAATACGACAGTAAGACTGCCTTTGCCAGGACCTTGAATTTTGTTCTCTAGAGGTAGATCAGATAATGGGAAATAAAATAGTGATTTAGTGTCTAGAGGGCCCAAGAAATCAGTATTAAACACTAAGCAGCAAGTATGTTGACTTAAAAGTCAGAAACCCCATTAAAATGTGTAATATGTTGCTGTCTAAGATAAAGTCTAAGACTGTTCAAGGTTTATTTAGAACAAAAAACACACCTTCAGGTTCTGAGAGTGGGGTGCTCTCTGCTAATCAGCTGGGCAGCATTTCAATCTCCCCGAGTAGCTGTACAAGCGCACAGCTTAGTGGGAACTGCACTGACTGCAGCAGGCTCAGCTATGTAACTGTACCTAGAACTTTAGGACCAGAAACTTCTCCTTTTAATAAAATGCTTAAGCACATGCTTGAGTACTTTCCCATTTCTCATCATTTCTAAATTAACAGAACAAAAAGGTATGGAAATTACAGAGACAATTCAGTGCAGTAAGCTCAAGATGTACAGAAAACTAGTATTTTTACTTAACTTTTAAAACAGGAGGGATACTACCAACTTTTTTATTTTTACAATTCTGACAAAAAACACTTTAATATGAACTACTGTAAAGATCTTTTCAAGCATGGGTGAAGTGTTTCTAAACTGAACTGTGATTACCAAGAAAAGGGAGCTCCTTCTGTTACCATAACTTTTTAGTACCTTATTGCTTATGATATAGCCAATCTTGCTGTAAATCCAGAATAGCCAAATCACTGAAACTTAGTGCACATTAGAGGATGTTAAAATGTGTTCATTAAAGTAAACATATAACCACAAGGGGAAGTCAGCTCCCTCCTGCGCCTCCCCACACTTCTACCTCTGAGACACAGGCAGCAGTGTGGGGTGGGGGACACACCAGAAGCGTGTAAACATGCACATTAACTGATGAGCCTGTGATTAACCACGTAAAACGTTAACCGTTCACATCCCTAGTGCACATCACTTACCGCTACACTGAACATATTAGGGAGGGAACAGAAAAGAGACACGAGAAACTTATCAGGTCAAACCATGCCAAGACTTCACCATTTTTATTAACATAATATTGTTTAACTTGTAAAATGTCACCTTTGCAGCCATCTGTGAGATTACAATTAAAATCTCACTTACATGCTGTTGGGCATTAACTTTTGCCTTCAATTCCAAAACAGGATGGAAAATACCATTTTGTATTGCTATTTTTAATCTTTTACAGATAGAAATTCACTTTTGAAACCCATTTTCTATCTTATAAGGTCTCTGAAAAACTATTTTTATGCCAATACCATCTGGTTCCAAAAATACAAAATCTTGCCATAATTCAAGCAGCTATCAAAGTGACATAGGAAGGATCAAATTAGCTGTTCATATATACCATCCATGATACATACCAATGCAATTTAATTTGAGTTACTAGAAACATTATAAATACAGAAATTATTAATACAGATGTCAAGCATTTTCAACACCAATATACATACAGACTGCCAGGTCTTTGTTTTCCACATAAAAAAAAAAAGCCTTTGGCAAATATGACCTGACTGCCAAAAACGGTGATGTTAATCTTTCTGAATGCTCTAGATGTCTGGACTTGTACTTGCAAATGCATTAAAGGAATATGAAATTCTAATTTATCAATTCTTTCCGCTAAATAGGCTAGACAGTGTGGAAAAAGAATCTGATGCAATCCTAGATCTGTAATGTACACATATGCAAGACACTTGCTGGAGCACAATAATTTGTAAAGAGACTGGAGACTACTTTGTTGACTACAAAACCAAGTATGTGATAAGTAAGGCTGACTTCTGCAAGGGGTCACAGATATTTTTGTTCATCAAGAACTACTGGGATTCTAGAGAGGAAAAAAGGTACCGTTAAGTTAAAAAAACTGGAGCTGTTGTTGAGGATGTTAAGTCTTTATTTCCAACTCAAATCTAACTTTTGTCATCAGAAAGATTCAGAAAATGGTGATGACAGGGTTGGTTCTAAAACTCAGAGTGAGCTGACAGCCCAGATTTATGGCCCACTTATCAAGCCTAGGTTTGTTGTGTAAGCATTAATTTATAATGTCACATGCTAGGGCTTGTTCCCAAGTTCACTAAACCTACATGCTTAATTGACTCTACATACAATGCTGCATTGTTCAAAATAATCTTTCTACAGGCTATAGTTTCTAAACTACAAACACATGCTTTTTATATTTGTACATTTATCATCTATTTTTGTAACTAAGAATAGAAAATCGGAATCAAAAACTACATTTACATGGCGTGGATGAGAAACTGATTTGTGTGCCTGTTGTATTGTTTATCAATAATATTCAGGTTTCTGTGTAACCATATAGACTTAACATGTATTTGAACTATATTTTAAAGCAGTGGTTCTCAACCAGGGGTGCAACATAAATCTCAACAAGCTACATAAAGAGCACTACTGACGTCAGTACAAACTTAAGTTTCACCCAGATCACTTGTTTGTACTGCTCTACATACCACACACTGAAATGCAAGTACAATATTTATATTCTAGTTGATTTATTTTATAATTATATGGCTAAAAATCAGAATAAGTTATTTTCCCTGTTAACAGCGTACTGTATTTTTGTGTCTGACTTTGGGAGCAAGTAGTTTTAAGTGAGATAAAACCTGGGGGGTTCCCAAGGCAAATGGAAAGGTTAAGAGGGATGTAAAATCCCTTTTAATTGGTTGAACAGTTTAGCACAGTGCTAACACTGTGTCAACCAATTAAAGGGTAATAGGGGTGAGGGGTGCCCAGGAAAAGTGTGTGTGTGTGTGTGGGGGGGAATGCTGCAGCTGGGCTAAAGCGGCCCCTCACCTACATGCAACAGCAGAACTCATTTTTTTGTTATGAAGTGTTGATGCCTCATTGCAATGCTGGCACTTCACAAAATGATGCATACAGTACTTGGAACACAACTGGCAGTGCGCACAATATGGAAGGCACCACAAACTGCTAAGTGAGTCACATCTAAAACTGCACTGATGAAACCCTTGCCAAAGAGAAAGACTCATCTTATACAACACCCAGCATTTGACTTTACAAAACAGGCTGTAAACCAATCTATATAATCTGTTAAAGAGAGTGTTATAGTAACAAGCAGAGCTAGTCTTTCTTCCTCTGACAAAGGTCAATCTTCTACCGTCATCTCCCAGGTGGCTGGCAGTTTCTGAGTCCCAGAAATATAGGGATGAGACTTTATGGGCATGTTATTCTCACTCCTTCAAAAATCTTGGAGACTTAATATAACACATTTCTGAAGGAGAACTGGTTAACTTTCAACTACCAATTGTTATTCAAGATCTCTTATGGCAATTAAATATTGGGGGAAACTGTATCTTTAGTTTTTCAAGGGGTACACAATAAGAATAAATGCAATTTAATAATTAGCTAATTGAGTAGTTGATGGAATTTCCAGCCACTACTCGATTAGTTGATAATGGGGGAAATTGCAGTACCGCACCAAGGTTAGCTCTTGGCCCCAAGAGCTAACCTCACTACAGCTATGCCTTTTAAATATATTAAGAGACGCCGGTCTCAGTCCCGGTCCCCCGCTGAGTCACTGCCTTCCCTGCACCCCGTGGAGCGAGTGCTGGGGGAACTGGCTTTTAAGCTGGCTCCCACTCCCCTCCCTTGCTGTCTGTGATAGAGGCAGTAAGTGGGGAGGAGATGGGGAGAGGAAGAAGGGATTAGTCAGTAACTCAACGGCAGGGGGAAGCGACTAATCACTTACACCCCTAGTACACAATAACATTTTTCTGATATAGGCTCTCAAAAACAAGGAGTTTTGGAAGGAGCTTTGTCACAATGTCTAGATATTTTGTCATGAGAGCAGTTGCTTGTTATAAAATCTTAGCTTGCTGTGTCTCACAAGATATACCTACTTTTAATTAAAACTTTTCTTGTGAAGAAGATCAGAGCAACACTAAGTTATACAGTATAATGTAATTTTTGCTTGCACTACCACTGGTCCACACTCCATCTACTCTCCCATCGATCTGTAGAAAATACTGGTTCATAGGGTTGCCAGATGGTTTCAACAAGAATACCAGACACACTTGACATTATATCACAATCTACATTACATCTTATCTAGAAAATAACGGCTATTTTCTCATTTATATTTTCTCAATTTGTTTCCCGCACAGAAAGCTCAAATACTGGACTGTCCAGTTCAAACAAGACAGTTGGCAATCCTACTAGTTCAAAATGACCTTCCCGAATTTTCAGATGATAATTGTCATGTCTAACAAAATAATTGCTCAAATTAAGACTGTATCAAAAACAGACTTTATCGGATGTGGGATGGCAGCCTGCTCCCCTGGAGTGGGGCTGGGAGCTGGCGTGTAACTTATGGTAACCAATAAACATGTGCTTATTAGTTAACTGTTTATTCTGTTACAAATCCAATCAATCCAGGAATAAAAATGTTGAGCGCAGACTTTCCTTATTAGGGCTGGTTTAGTTACAAAAATTGATAAGCAACCTCTCATTAACCTTTTCGTTAAAGAGAAGCCTCTTCCTTTTGTTACTCAGAGTTCTCAAGATTAAAAAAAAAAAACTAATTCATTTTGATCAAGCCTGGATTTGTAAACAATTGGATCATTAAATGGATGCTATCAGATTACATGAATAATAAAGGTGTAAGAATAAATACTGGTAAAATTGTTAGACACCATGCCATATAATTCAACACTGACAACATCAAATATACATAAATCAAGATACCAAAAAAGGCTAAATTTATTTTCTACTAAACTACACAATCACAAACCAGTAATTGAATACAGACACACCTAAAAAGTATGTATATACACTAAAATATTCACAACTTTATTCCTCTTAATTTACTCAGCTAGATGTCAAAACAAATTTACCTGGTACAGTCGACAAAATCATTACCACCTAAGCATCACCTGCATTGTTAAATGTGAAGTTTCAGCATCATCAATGCAGAAAAAGCACATAACTATGATCTGTCTGACAGCTTCCTCTCCCCACACTACTTTCTTTCCCTCTTCTATTATGATTCCTTCTGTAAGTGAGCAGGTTTATGCAGATGAGTCCCACTTGTCTTCACTATGCAGTAGATCGACACTGCAGTGATCAATCCACTGGTCGTCAATCTATTGCATCTGGTTAGGTGCAGTAGGTTAGATCAACCAGGGGAGGTTGCAGGGAAGGGTTAGGGTACACAAGGCCTTAGTTGAGCAGAGCTAATTCAGAGGCAAGTGAGTAATTTATGATCCTGATCCTGCAAAACACTTGTGCTGTAACTACAATCTCAAATGTACCCTGATATATCCCATCTAGAAAGCACAAATGTGTCCACAAAATCCTGTACTGTATTTGACAAATAGAACAGTAACATGTTTTTCTTCTCATAGAGATGACCAGGGCTCGAGAAATCATGTAATCTACTTGCCTGGGGCGAATAGATTACAAGCCGGCACAATCGGCGCCGTGCGATCTGTGCATGCGCAGCTCGCAGAACCGCGCAGCTGGCGAGTGGGGCTCGCTGCTGCTTGGCGAGCCCTGGAGATGACTGTAACTGTGTTTGCCTTGAACAGTCTGAAAACTTCAAATTATATTTTTTTTTAAAAGGTGACTGTCTTAGTTCTGTCTTCTAGTTACAATGACTCCCTATTTCCTCAAAAGGTCCAGATGACTTTTCAAAAATACAATGCATTAAACAGTATCTGAAGCAAAACAAAAATCATACATTAAGGATATCTGTCCTGCAAAGGTTCATACTGAGTGAGAGGGTGTGAGTGAGAAAGCACAGATGCTAGCATGACATGAGCACACACATGAAGCTAACTATGTCTGCCCTTCTATTGCGGACAAATAACTCTGCTTTATCACTACATGATGAAAAGGTAATTAAACTATCCAAAGCTTACTTTAGTTTTACACAGCATGGCAGTTACATGAAGCAGATCAGCTGGAAAACAAGTAATAAATTAGAGAAGGAGGAAGAATAAATGTTAAATATAGAATATCTTTGTGTTCCCATTCTCCCCACCACTCTTACTTCTTTTCTTTCTGTCTGGTGGGCAAGTTGTTTAGAGTATCAACACATGAAGCCTTCTTGGGGAAAATGGGGATTCCAAGAATGAGGGTATTGGTACACTAGAAAGCGTTAATGATGCCCATCAACTGGTTCTTTATGGACATTTAAAGAGGTTACTGAAGATGCTGGGTCTGCTAACCCAATACAAAGCAGAGATGTAAAATCCCACTTAATTGGTTAACTCATTAAACATAGATGCCAGGGCAGCCTATTTGGGGCAGGTCTTGCATGGGGCTGGATCTATTCCCACTGGTTGACTGGTTAAATCTTCATGTCCCTATTACAAAAGGGGTCCTGTCTCTCCCCCTTTCTTTTCTGCTTTTAACAAAATCAACTGGCTTCTGTCCACTGAGGTTTAAAACATTCCCTGAAATTTTGGAATTCATCAAATGCTGCCTTCAAAAATTGTGTGTTACAAAGATAAGAAGCTTCACTTTTCTCCACCAACCAGTCAACTTCTGCCTTGTTGCTAAAAGTCATCTTGTGCAAATGCCGTTTGTTGGCAAATGACAAAATACTTCCACCCCCTACAAAGGAGTTTTGCTTTGTTGGCAGAAGCACCATTCACACTTTCACTTGCAAGGGCAAAACATTCAAAGGGGGCAGGGAGGGGAAAGTGAGGTTAAGCACCTGTGATTGAAATAAGTTTTGTTGATCAAGTGGGAGTGTAGACGTACTGTCAAACTCTCACACACAAATTTTAGGATAGAACTACTAAAAAACAGGTAAATTTCCCATGTGCTCCTTAAAATAAATTCTATGAAATGGAACTGAGAAAATATTTTTTTTGTTGCTGTAATAGCAGCTATGCAATTGAATAAATGGTTCTATTTATAAAATTGATGCTTTAAAATAATGCTTGTACTTTTGACAAAAAGTTAGTAATTATAGTTTTGCAAGCATCCTAAAAACTGAATGATCTTCAGCAATACAATCTGTAAATGTTAATGTTAAATTTTCTGTGTTAGTATTGTTGTGCAAAATTCTCTAGCTGGCAGGAAATTGAAATGACCATCCTAACCATTTCTTTAAAAATTGGCTGGGGGAGGAGGAGGGAAGAGGGGAGAAAGTTGAGCAACTCCAGATTCTGAGCCACCAGCAGTGCTCCCAAGCTCCTACAAAGAAGTGGTATCAAACGTTTATATGCAGTAGCAAGATCAAAGCTCCCATCTTTCCAATGCCTTGTCTAAGAAACACAAGGCAGCACTACAGATTTCTTCATATTTAAATTTTCTGTAGCCATTACATAAATTATTAAAAAGAATGCTCTCTAAACAATTCAATCAAAATGAATTTTTTTTAAAGTTTTTAAATAGCTTTCATCTGCAAGTTAGTCAGCAGAGATGAAAATACATTTGTTATGCTGTGGGCCTGATCCAATGCTCACTAAAGTGAATAGGCTCAGTGATCCAAAGTTCACTGAAGTCTATCAGGCAAACTGCACAATATGGTGAATCCAGTTTGCTTGTACTGTTGTGGTTTTAAAAAAACCCATGCCCTTAAATATGGGTTTCTAAAGTTAAAATGAACCATGGCCACATTCATTATATGTTAACATCAGTAAACTATCACATCACTGTATTTCTTTAGTTATTACTGCTCTTTCCAGATTTCTGTGCAACTGGATGGGAAGAACTACAGAGTAGCACTGGCTTAGTTTTTGCACAACTGAAAGGTGGCAAGTCTAAGCAGATGTCTGCAATAAAACTTCAATTTTACTTCAAAGCCTAACAAACACCATGTGTGCAATTAACATGAGGAGTTCATAATTATTCTAGTGTATTTTACTTGCTAATTGTAAAGTGGAATTGTGCATCATATCTAGCCATGTTTAGAAAATTAAAAACTAATCAAACTTGGCAAACGGATTTGAGGAAAGACTATCCCTACCGAATTACTATACTGACAACAAATATACTCCAAGCCATGATTAAAAAAAAAACAAAAAAACAACCCACTTTGGGTTTGAAGACATTAAAGGGGAGCATCTTGCAGAGATATTATGTGCTCAGTGTCCTAATTACAGAATGGAATGCACATTAGAAGGCAGAGGGTCCTCCCCCCCTCAGAAAAATCTGGCACCTTCTCCAAGAGTTCAAATAAATGCCTCTTTTGTTTTAGGGTCTATCCACACACACTACAAGTGCTACAACAGCAAAGATAAAGTTACATGCTGCTACAGGGTAAATTGTTACAGCAAAAGTAGGAGGTGGGACTTTTCTCTTTCCCATTGCTACAGTAAATCATTCCACCCCTTCAAGAAGTGATACCAGGTTTAGGTTAGGGTAACTCTGCTTCTCGGGAGTCTGAATTTTACACCCTTAAGTGGCGCAGCTAGGTTAAGCTAAGATGTAGGTGTAAACCAAGCTTTAAGCAAACAAATACATGTGTGAATGAGAGAGAGAGAGAGAATGAATTAACCAATAAGTCCAGGCTTATGGTTAATTGTGTAGTAATCTATACATGTTGACATTCCTATATAACAGCATTTCCCAAACTATGGGCCGCGGACCAGTACCGGGCCACAGGAAAAAAATACCAGGCCTCAGCGTGGCTACCGGGAGAGGAGCAGAGTGGGACGGGCTGGGAGGAGGGGTGCGGGGGAACCGGCTGCTGGGAAGCAGGGTTGGGGGCAGCGGGGCTGTCCAGCAGAGATCGGGGAGGGCAGGCGGCAGAACCAGGGCTGAACAGGGGTGTGGGGGCTGGCCGGGGGAGATCAGGAGGAGGAGGACTGGAGAACCACCCTCTGGAAGCAGGGCTGGACGGAGGCAGTGGGCTGGCCGGGGGATGGGGTGGGGAGGGGAGGGGCTGGATGGGGGAACCAGCTGCCAGAAGCAGGGCTGGACAGGGGCAGCGGAGCTGGTGGGGGGGAGGGTCATCGGGGGAGCGGGGCTGACCGGAGGAGATCGGTGGAGGGCGGGGGGAGGGGGAACTGGCCGCCGGAAGCAGGGCTGGACTGGGGAGATCCGGGGGGTGGGAGGAGCGGGACTGACCCGGGCACATGCAGACCTGGGCACACGAGTGAGTCTGGTCCCGGGGATTCCATTTTGTCCCCCCCCCCCCACTCCCATACCCTTCCTCGAGTAGTTGCGAACTGCCTGGCTGGTAGACACACTCACGCAGCCTGAGCATATCTACCAACCAGGCAGTTCGCAGCTAAGGACTGATACACCTAATAAAATAATAATAATAATAATAATAATAATAACAACAACTACTTATCTGATTAGAAAATACTGGACATTTTATATGTCTGGTATTTTCTCAATTTGTTTCCCAGACAGAAGCCTCAAATACCAGATTATCCGGTACAAAACTGGACACCTGGCAACCCTACCTCTCCTTGAACCCTCCCTCCTAGCCAGATATCCTAACCCCAATCTGTTCCTGCCTCCTGGAGTGCCCATGCGGCGCTGGGTCCCCCAAGCCCTGGACCAAGCTGGATGGAGGATGCAGCTGGTGAAACACTGAAAATTTATTCATTTTTAATTCTTTTTAATATGCATTTATATTTTTGGGCTGCAAAAAACAGTACTAAAAAAAACGGGTTCCAACTAAAGTAAAAAGTTTGGGAAACCCTGATCTAGCCAGCTTTCTATCTATCTTACAGTCCATTTATCCTATCCATATTCCCTTAACTTGCTGGCAAGAATATTGTGGGTGACTGTATCGAAACCTTTGCTAACGCTGGCAATGAGGGCTTTGTGAGTACCAGAAACAACTTATCTGAGTATTCATCAGTTGCTTAATGAATGTGCAAATATCTCTTACCAGTCCTCCAAAAGCTTGTGAATGGATTTACTGGTCCCCGTGTCAAAAAGTTTGGGAACTCCTGCTATATAATACAAATGTTCATACGGAACAATTACCCGCAGGTGCCTATATAAGAATATATGTAACACTGCTTTTTTAATTCTTAAAAATCTGTGCTAAAATTCCTGCATATTGGACACAGAAAGTACTGCCTAAGGCAAATCATAGTGTTTAAGCAAGTGACACGCAGATTCCTTTAGAACACTGACAGGAGCAATTTAGCATTCCAATGTGTTACTTGTATACAGTTTAAATCTATAGTTGGGGGAAAATAAGATAAATCCTAGGATTAAGTTTACTGAGGTGTCGTTTTTAAATGTCAGTGCAGTCATTTCTGACCTTGTGCAGAGATTTATTAACAGAAAGTTTTCTGGTAACTTTCTAATTAAGAAAATAAGGTATTATGCCTGAGATGCTAATACATTACTAGCTTTACTATAACTGCAGTGTAATATGACTGATAACCTCATACTCTATGATGAACATTTCCCAGTGTCAACTTGGTATTTACAAGTCTGATACAAAGCCTACTGAAGGCAATCAGTGCCTTAAGTACACGTCATGTCAACAGACTATATATGTATCTATCCCATGTACCTGTACTGATGCTTTATCGTTCTTACCCGTCACAAGCACCATAATTTTACTTTTAAAAAGAACGGTTAGTGCATGTTTAGTAGAGCTACTGCCAATTATCTGCACCAACTTTTGGGAAACTACAAAACAGGATATTGAAATTTACATTTCATTCCAAAAATTCCTTTTGAAAGCCATTTTCAAATTGCACAGTTGAGGTTGCAGCCAGGAAGTAAAGGAGTTAGGATTCCAAAAATATTAACTTGGCCATGTTGAATTTATGTCATATGGTATGGTACACACTTTAAGAAAACAGAGAGACAGTGTTGCCAAGATAACTTTGCAGAGCCCTGTGGACATACAAATTTTATATCCACGGCTATAAACTGGGTATCCACATTGCTGTAGGGCTCCAGGGGGAACTGCAGTAGCATGTTTGGCTGCCACTCAAATCCCACTTAGGCAGTTTCTCTGATGCAGCTGTACCACCTCTGGCCCCACATAGCGGGGTGGGCACCAGGCTTACGATAGCTGTCTCTGATTGCGCTAGTGTGTGCAAATGGCTAACAGGGTCCCGGGCAGGAGTCCCTTCCTTGCAGCCTTCTGTGCCTCCTGTCTTGGACACGTGTGAGCTTCTTGCGCACACTAGCACATCCAGGGTGGGGCAAGGAATGGAACGTCTATGCCACAGGATCTGCCTGTGCGGGGTGCTGGTTCCTGTGAGCAGTGGCTAGATATGCTGCTGCTGCTGTCGTCACTTCTGACTGCAGTACATCACTGCAGCTCCACAGATAGCCATATCAGTGTATATAAACTATGTATCCATGCAGAGCTCTAACTATATGTAAAATGTTGCCCCATCTCTCTAGCACAGTATAGGGGCTTGTATTCAGCTATTAGTGTTTCTATTCCAACCAAAAAACACCAACCCTCAACAAATTTTCAACCAGACCATGCAATTAAGATGCATATCCACATATCTACATTTTTAAATGAACTCTCACTCTTAGAATTACTATTATTATTTTACCAATAATCATACATTTCACTTAATCGCATACGTATATCTCCTTTTGGAATGAGCAGAGCTACATAACCTGGAATCTTTCCAAACAGATACTTTAAAGATATCTCCAGTAAGGAGGGATCAGAGGAGAGAAGTTTGTAAAATGTGGTATAACACCATCCTTGCCATGGATGTAGAAGCTCTATACTCCAGTAAGGAGGTTTAGATTGGACACTAGGAAAAAACTGTCAGGGTAGTTAAGCGCTGGGACCATTTGCTTAGGAAGACTATGGAATCTCCATCATTGGAATGTTAAGAAACTGGCCAGAAACAGTTTAGTTATTATATGATTCTGTCTTGAGTGAAGGCAACTGGAGTAGATGACCTCTTAAGGTCCCTTCCTGTGCCATACTTCTATGAGTCTTGTTCCTTGCAGGTCTGAATTAGACTGACAGCTCTGAAACACGTCTGCACTCCAAATCCCATGGCAAGATGTAAGAAAGTGGTTAACTCTTGGCCGCAAGCTTACCTACCAAATCAGGACTTTACAGAGCTTATATTCCAGAAGTGACTACTTAACAACAAAATACCATGTTTTGTATACACTGTTATTTTCCTTCAGCCATCATCAAAGCCCTCACTTCTCATCTCCATCTACTATCACATCGTCTTCTGCACAACCTCTTCTCTTTTTAAATCACTTTAGCATTTGCAACATGAATACACAACCTCTTGAGTAAAAGTGTGTTAGTTAATAAATGACAAATTCAGAGACTGCATGAACTACCATTTAGCCCCTTCCATTGAAGGACTGAGCAACAGCACGGACTCAATAATATACAGACTGGGAATTTAAATATCTGTTTAAAAAGTTAACTGGTTAAATGATCAAAATTATATTGTTTAACCATTAACCAAGGTCACTCCAACTGGCCTGGCACAGCAGGGCCTAGGACTCTCCAACCAGCTGGGGAAAGTGGGGTTAAGAGTTAAGGTTGGTTAACAGTAAGCCTAATACTTATTGATTGACCAATTGACCTGTTACATTCCTAATATCAGTTTGCATATCAGAATGAACACCTTAAACTGCAGTAAATATTTTAATTTGAATAAAAAGGCACCAATAGTGAAGGGACCATTGAAAGGACGGCATATTAAAAGAACCATAATCATAATGGAACTAACTATGTGCCTGTAATTACTGGTTGAATCTCTCTAGTCCAGCACACTCTGGTCCAGCAACACCAGTCGTCCATCATGATTTGAGTTAGCCAGACCCAGCTAAGTTTCCTGCAGTCCCATGAAGTTTCTTAGTTGCCACCTGTCCTGGCTCTCAGTGTTTTGTGCTGTTGTTTAGTTCTAATTTACCTCTAGAGGTCTTCTAAGAGTTCAGAGAGCAGTGGAAGCATTGGTAATGCTGCTAGACAATATTGACCTCCCATGATTCGGCAAATGCTCTGGTTTGGCACCGATCAGGTTACCATGATGCCTGAACAGAGAGGTTCAACCTGTACTATATCATTTTGGTTTTGTGTTTAGTCCTTTTCCCTTTCTTTTAGAGGTCTTGTCTTTTCAGTAGTCCCTACCTCAAGGCAATACCTCTTACTAGCTTTTTTTTTTTTATCTGAGGAAGTGGGTCTGGCCCACGAAACCTCATCATCTAATAAACCATCTTGTTAGTCTTTAAAGTGCTATATAGTCCTGTATTTTGTTTCTTACTAGCTGTTTGTTTTGCACATAATAAAACAGATCAGAACCTTTAGGCACTACTGCACCCCGACCACAGAAAAAAAAGTTAGGGACACCAGAAGCATCTCTCACAGATCCAAAATAGTATTTAGCAGCCACCGTCTTCCCAAATCTTCAGATTAAGGATAATGATGATCAAATGCAAGTTTTGATTTCTGAGTCAACAACACTCAAGTGAACTGAGTGAACTAGTTATTTGTAGCCACCTATCAAATAAGCTACATATAAAGTACACAATGCAATTGTATGGTGGTTTTTTTCATTTAAAGAATTATGCAAATTTAACTATGGCTCTTGGCAAACAAGAAATCTGCTCAAGAACACCCAACACTCAAATAAATCTGAGTTTATAAAAGTTACAGTCTATGGCAACATGACTCTTGGTGTCACAAATGAGACTTGAAATAATGGCACAATGAAGTACTCAGTGTTTCTATCTGAGGGGCACGAGAACTCTTATTGCACATACAGACAGTCCCCGGGTTACATACAAGATAGAGACTGTAGGTTTGTACTTAACTCGGAACTGGCGTCCAGATTCAGCCGCTGCTGAAACTGACCAGCGGCTGACTACAGGAAGCCCGAAGCAGAGTTGCTCTGCCCCGGGCTTCCTGGAATCAGCCGCTGATCAGTTTCAACCGCAGCTGAATCTGGATGCCTGGGACAGAGCAGCTGGGGCACCGCACCTCGGGGGATCAACCCGGCAGCACCCCAGCTGCTCTACCCCAGGTATCCCCAAGTCAGCTGCTGCTGAAACTGATCAGCGGCTGATTCCAGGAAGCCCGGGGCAGAGCAACTCTGCCTCGGGCTTCCTGTAGTCAGCCGCTGGTCAGTTTCAGCAGCAGCTGACTTGGGGACACCTGGGGCAGAGCAGCTGGGGTGCTGCTGGGTTGGTCCAGTAGCGCTGCTCCTAGGCGCTATTGGATCAACCGAGCAGCACCCTAGCTGCTCTGCCCCAGGGGTCCTGATTCAGCCGCTGCTGAAACTGACCAGCAGTGTCTGAATCAGGACGCCTGGGGCAGAGCAGCTGGGGTGCTGCTGGGTTGGTCCAGTAGTGCCAAGGAGCGGCGCTGCGGGACCAACCGGCAGCGCCCCAGCTGCTCTATCACAGGCGTCCTTGAGAAAATCCTGGTCTGCTGGGGGAGGAGGGAGCGCACTAGCTGCACCCCCTCCCCCACAGCAGACCATGGAGACGCAGGCGGCGGGACCGAGACGCGCCGCGGTTCCGCCGCCCGGGTCCTCCGCGGCTTTGCTCCGCGTCTCCCTGGTCTGCTGGGCCCCCACCAGCAGACCAGGGAGACGCGGAGCAAAGCCGTGGAGGACCTGGGCGGCGGGACCGCGGCGTGTCTGGGCGGTCCCACCACGCGCATCCTCCGGGGCGAGAAAAGCCCCGTTTGTAACTACGGATCCGACATAAGTCGGATCCGCTTAACTCGGGGACTGCCTGTACACAGACCTAAAATGTAGGTTGCCCAAGCTATGTAACTTACAGGTTGTGTAAAATTCATACTATTGAGAGGTATAGTTAAGCACACTTAACCATGACAGAGACATCATTATGATGATGGAAAAATAATATACTCCTAGTTACCACCTCTAAAAGACATAGATTTACTACAGCGATTGGAAAAAACAACCCCAAAACTGTTTCCATTGCTACAGCATATATCTGCAATATGGAATGGAAAATGACTGTCAAGGAGGAAGTACTGCAGCAATTTATGGGGTCACAGTGGATCTCACGCTAAATATAAATCAACAGTGTATCACTGTTGTGCTTTCAATATTGGGCACCACATTTCAGGAAAGCAGACAGAGTGGAGAAAGCCCAGGGAGAGAACCCCATCCTGCCTCAAGTGGCTAATGGTCTAGAGCAGGGGTGTCCAAACTTTTTTCAAAGAGGGCCAGATTTGAAGAAGTGAACATGCGTGAGGGCCGTCCCTGCACTCTCAGCCCCAAGGCGGAGGGCCCGCAGGGTCGGAGGTGGGCGGAGAGCGCAGGGCACGCCGGCCTCATGCCGGCCCGGGGGCAGGGCGAACCCGCAGCCGAGCGGGGGAGCGGGGCTGCGGACGTGCCCTACAGGGCAGGCTCTAGGACCGCGGAGGCCATGGGCAGCGGCGGCGACGGCACGGCCGGAAGCGGCGCGCTGGGCGCACCAGTTCAAAGGAGCGCCGGGGAGCCAGGAGAGGGGGAGGAAGCGGGGGCCGTATTAAATCGGAACACGGGCCGCAATTGGCCCACGGGCCGGACTTTGGACATGCCTGGTCTAGAGAGAACAGGACCTCTGCAGAATGACTGAAAAAACTGGGTTTGTTTAGCCTGTAAAAAAGACTAAGAGGGGACATAACAGTTTTCAAGTAAATAAAAATTGTTACAAGGAGGAGGGAGAAAAATTGTTCTCCAACTTCTGAGGATAGGACAAGCAGAAATTAACTTAAATAACAATAGGAGTAGCTTAGGTTGGATATTAGGAAAAACTTCCTAAATTTTTGCTTAGGGAGGCTGTGGAATCTCCATTGTTGGAGATTTTAAGAGCAAGTTAGACAAACACGTGTCAGGGATGGTTTAGATAATACTTTCATTATTTCAGTTATTTAAATCTGAAAATGTTACTGTTAAAATTGTCAGAGTCCTAACCCAAGAAAGGAGTTGGGGGGCGGGTGTCACAAGATTATTGTAAAGGGTGCTGCATTACTGCTATCTTTATTTCCATGCTCCTGCTGGCCAGTGTTCCCAGTTGATGAGCAGAGCGCACACAGCCTGCAACACAAGTATCTATTGATGGTGTACATGCCTTGGTGCACATAAATTTTATTTTGCATATTGATGGGAAAATTAAAGGGAACATTGTTGTGGGCCTGGTATATATTATTGCTATCCTTACTTCTTCGCTCTTGCCTGCAGAACTGGGCCTTCAGTAAAAAACCACCACTCTCTGCAACCCTTTTGGGACAGGATCCCCAATCTGATAAAAGCTGGTCTCCCGTGTGATATCTGTATAGTATAGGTAAGAGCATATATCACTGGGGAGACCAGATTTCATGGTCGAGGACACATTTTTCATGGCCGTGAATTTGGAAGGGCCTTAACCATAAGGCCTCTCAAAGTCCTTTCCAGTCCTCCAATTCACTGCTGTAGCACTAAAGCCTAACTTCCTGTACTGCAGGTGTACCCTGTGGGTTCAAGTTGAATACTGAATTTGAATTCTCAGTTAGAAACCTCTTATAGATCACTCTGAACACCTATTTTTGCGGGGATAAAACAGACCAAGTGTTATTTTTAAACAATTTTTGCATCAGACGCAAATTTAGTCATCTATAAAAACTGGTATCTTAAGTTTTTTAGAAGCTTCAGGGGGTAGCCGAGTTAGCTGATAAAGTGCTACCAGACTATTTGTTGTTTTTTCTTATACAGACTAACAAAGCACGTAGATGGTGTCACGTTACTGGATTTTGAGGGGAGCAGCCAGATCACTGCTGCACCCATAGGTGGGGATGTTGGCCCCAAAAATGGTATAGAAGGGGGCCATGCGGGGTGTTGAATAGAAGCTTACTGTCTGCTAATCCCATGTACGGTAATCATGTGATGGTATAATGTCTGTGTGTATAGTTAGGAGTCTGTAATCTGTGTAGATATTGAATATTTCTCTGCATGTGGTTGAGCATTGGGCAGAGCCCAGCCTATGGACATGCTAATCAGTGAGGCCCTGTGGGACAATGGCACTCAATGGGCAAGGACACACCTAAAGAATGAGTGGTGACTCATACCTAAGGGCTACCAGCAGGCAACACAGGAATAAGGTGGACCAGGTGACCTGCTATAGCCAAGAAGAGACCAGGAAGGAGGGATAAATAGGCCATGTGGTGGTCTCCATCTTGGTTCTCAGCTCAGCACTTCATCCCAGAGGCAGCATTGCAGGGATCGAAGAGCCCGGAAGACCTGTGAACCCATCCTGATGCTAGGATGTGCAACAAGAACTTTTAAACCAGCAGCTGTAACATCTCTGCTAGAGCCTGCATCGAGGACTGGGAGATTCGGTGCATGTAACGTACTATTCTTTAACAACCTTACTCTCATGCTTTTCTTTCTTGTAATAATAAACCTTTAGATATAGATTCTAAAGGATTGGCCCAGCGTGATTTGTGGGTAAGATCCAAAGGGTAAATTGACCAGGGATCTGTGGCTGGTTTCTTGGAACTGGACAGATCTTGTTCGGGGTAGGTGGGATTGGGTGCTAAGAGCCCCCCACCTGTGTATAGGCCCGGGGCCATCTGGGACACGGATATTGCTGGGGTGTCAGAGGGGTTTTGCTCATGAGGCTTCAGACAGGCTGCTGAAGCACTCTGTGGGACTGGTTTGTGGCCTGTTTGGAGAGGTCACCTGTCTGGGGGCTGTAAGGAGCAATTTGAGCAATTCACCCTGAGCGGACGCCCTCAGCTGTGCCCAGCCACGGCCCGGTCTGTGTCAGATGGTATCATGAGCTTTCGTGGGCACAGCCCACTTCTTCAGACAAGTCATCTGAAGAAGTGGGCTGTGCCCACGAAAGCTCATGATACCATCTACATGTTTTGTTAGTTGATAAAGTGCTACCAGAACATTTGTTGTTAAGTTTTTTAGTGATTATAACATTTGTGATTTCCTTAGGCAGTAAGTAATTGAGTTAATTTGGGTTTAGAAAGTTTTAAAATCCTGCTGTGCCCCCCGCCTTGCTCCTAACTTCACTTCAGCAAAAACAAACAATTAAAGATACTTTAAAAGAGCAAAACTTTGCACAGCAGAGGGTCTGAACTCCTACTGCAACATGACTGCAGGACAGAGAAATCAATTACGGCTGACATGCAAACACTGACTTGCTCAGCAACTCTGTATAAACAGGATTCAAATTGCAGCCTGAAGCAAGAACGTCATAAATAGCTGCATTTTTTTAAATTTTCTCTTTGGGGTAACACCACAACCTCAACAACGAAAGCAGAGAAGTCACCCCACAATTTTATTTTTTTATATACAGAATCATTGGGTCTTGCACAAATTACCAATGTGACTAAAATGAGATGCAGTAAGCTTCACAGTAAGAGCTCAGAGAAATGAGGTCTTTAATTTAAACAAATTAGTGTGATCAACCGAGTTGATCAAGCAAAGGTCCCTGCAGAGGCATATTAATGAATCAAAGTATTTTGGAATAGAATGATTTTAGAAACTCAACTCTAACACCAGGATTGGCAACATGTGGAATGTGAGCCAATTTTGAGTAGCACGTAGTCTGGCTGGTGGGGCTGCATGACCAGCAGCTGACCCAAGTAGCGTGGTTGGAGCTGGGTCGCAATGAGGTTGTCCCTGCTGGGGAACCTTGCCATGGCCCCGGTTCCTGGTCCACAGCAGCCACTCAGCACAACCGGCAAGGCTGCGTGGTCAACGGCTGCTCCAGGGGCCGGGGATGCTTCAGGGATGGTTAGGCTGGGTGGGGCACCCTGAGCCGGCTGCCAGGGATAGGTTGGAGTGCAGCAGCCATGGGGTGGAGGGAACCTCACTCTGGGATGCGCGTGAGTGCCAGGATGCAAGTGAGGGTGAGTGTTGCCCTGGCTGCAGCTCCGGAGCTGGGCAGCAGTGGCTGAGGGGACAGGAAAATACATGAGGGGGTCTCCCTACCCCAAAGATGTGTTGGTCCTTGAGTGCCCATTTTCCTGCCCTCCCCCCCCCCCCCCCGGCCCGCCCCTCCGTGCTGGGTGATCCACCATTGCACACCCTGCAAGACTGGAGTGTGCTCCGGCCTCCCGCAAGGGGGCGGGAGAGTCCCGAAGTTCCACATCGCATCCGGCTTGTGGGGAAGCACGTTCGTGCTGCTCCTCTCCTCCCCACAGGAGCAGCTAGAGCAGAGCCCAGGGCGGGGCGCACTATGGAGCAAGCCCCTCCTGGGAGGGCGGCTCAGCCCAGGGCAGTAGGGTTAAATCTTGTCACACCACTAAGATTTCATCTGCTACTGTTAAAGGTCAGTACAAGGTTACTTCTTACCAAGGACACAGATGAACTTTCAGCTCTTTCCTATTTTCTTTTGTTTACATGTAGCACTTTGAAAGGATGACTAAATTATCAGGATATTGTGAAATGGCAAACAGGGTTTTTTCAGTGATTAGTCATTTGTTAGTGGAAGAAAATGTGCATATCATCATCACATATCTTACAAAGAAATGCTACAAGTTACATATATCTCATTGCCCTGTGCTTGCAGCTGCTGCTCCACCACTCCCATTGGCTGCAATTCCTAGCCAATGGGAGTGACGAGGTGGGGACACTGCAGCTAAGTGCTTCCCTGCACTGCTGTTCCTCCAGCTAGGGGGTGGGAGTGGGGGTGGGGGGAGAGAAACGGCAGCATACAGGGCCCCACCAGATGGAACCAGCCACACAGGGACTTTAGTGCTGGCTACCTGCTGCTTCCCTCTACAACAGGGAGCTAGCACTTGCACTCCAGCCCTACAGGAGATGTCGAGGCTTGGAAAAAATCACTGTGGCACCAGCACTGGCTCACCATACTATGTGTGTGGAGGGGAGGGGAGAGCTGCGACCTCGCGGCCAGATCAAAGCAAGCTAGGGGCTAGATCTGGAATGTGGGCCATGGGTTATCCATCCTGTATTAGAAAGTTATAATAGTTATTTTCTTTGAAAAAGAGCATATTTTCTAAATTGCAAAATAACCAGAGATTCAGATTTATTACTGAACTTGTAGGATGACATATGTGCTGCATTAAAACAGTAAGACTTCGTCTTCACGGCAAGTTCTTCTCATTAGCATATTTTCTGCAATTCCTTTTTGTGCAAGGGGTTTTTGCATAAAAAGAAGCAGTGTGGATGGGGGGGGGGGGGGGGGGGGGGTTGCGCTAAACCCCTGTTTTGTGCAAGATTCTTATGCCCGTCCCGGAGAGGCCTACAGATCTTGCTCAAAATGGGATTTTTGTGAAAAAAAAAAAGTCCACTGTGACAGGGCAGCTTCGCCCCGCACCGTGAAGCCCGCCAAGCAGGCACTGCTCAGCACTAGGGGAGAGTCAGCCTGGCGCTGCGCAGCGTGCTCGCATGCCGTGCCGGGGCTGAGAGCGCCGGCCGATGGGCCAGCTCGCCGCGGTAGACACAAGGCTAGTGCGGGGGAGTTCCCCCGCCCGGAGAGGCCGGGGCGGCAGACAATCCGCGGCAGAGCCAGCCGGCCGCATCTCCCCGCCCAAGCCAGTGATGTCAGGAAGGACGTAAGCGGCGGGACGTTTAAAAACGCCGCCACCATGGCCGGAAGGGGGGAGAGAGAGAGAGAGAGAGAGAGAGAGAGAGGACAGGTAGCCGAGGGGGAACCCAGGAACAACCCGGCGAGTCGGCACCTACCCCAACTGGCAGGAGTAACCAACCCCCAGGTCAGGGGTAAAGCGGCGCAGCCAATCTGCTGGCAAAAGGCAAGGTAAACACCCCGGCGGGGGAGAGACCGGGGGGGGGGGGGGGAGAAAAGGAAGCAGCCCAGGGCAGAGCCCAGTCGGGCTGGTGGGCTGACACGTTACGGCAGGACGCCCCGTCAGCCGGACCGGAGCTATACGGTTCCGTGTCCTTAGGGCCCTGGGCTGGGGCCCGTGAGTGAGGGAGAGCCCGGGCCTGCTTTTCCCCCACCCCCACGGTCAGGGGGAAAAGCGTACCTAGTAGGACATCTCAACGCCCCGCAACAGGGACACGCGGGTGGCAGTAAGCCTACCGCTGCTCCCGGTGCCGGGGGGGGGGGGAGGGGCAGAGGGTACCATCGAGCGAGACTGATACATCCACACTGCTTCTTTTTGTGCAAAAAGAAACGGCAGAAAATATGCTAATAAGATCACTACTTATGCTAATGAGTCCCTCATTAGCATATTTTCTGCCAGAATAACTCCCAGTGAACATGTAGCCTAACTTTGCTGCTTTTGAAGGTTCAGATTCAATAGACAGCATTATTGTTATTCGATATTCTTCCCAGCAAGTACTCTGACAAGACACTGAGCAACCTTGACATGTTGGGAGTCCAAAGAACGCACGACATTAAAGAATTGAACCTACCTGGAATGTATATGTACACAAGTATAGCCTGTTGTATCCAATCTAGGCCACAAAGTCTAAAAACAAGCCCCACCAATTTTGACACTTTATTGCTTCTTATAAAAGGTAAGGCAAGCAAGATTTGTTGTTTTTTAAGAGGGAGATTTCTGAAGAGAGGGAAGTTTCTTTTTACTTTAGGAATATCACAAATGTTAAGTATTACCATTCCTTGGCTTTGCTGGATGAGTCAGGGGGTTTCAAACATGCATATTGTGATTATTCTCCCTCATTAACTGAAGAAGAAGAGATGTTGAACTCTTAAGAAATCTAATCTGTTAGATGTAAACAGGTTCTTAATAAAAAAAAAACACTCAATTTTATACAGTCTGAATAAAGACTAATCCCCAACTCAGTTGCGTTTATCTTCTTTGGTACTCATCATAACCTTACTAGTGCTGCAGCCAGTCAACTTTCAGACCTTTCACCACAAATTTAAAAAAAAAAAAATCACAAGACTTTTTTTTTTTTGGTAATTTAGCTTACAAACTAACATTAGAAACTTTACAGTGCATCTTCATACTGCCAGCTCATCTGAACGAAATATTCACAATGGCAAGGAAAGAATCTTATGGAGAAATAAAAATACTTAAAGGAAGGTATGTACTATTCATTGACTTCTCAAAAACTGTTTATGGAAAAGAGTAATCAAAGGTGTTTTTTTTAACATCATCTTCAACTCTACTGGTTCACAAATTTAAAGTAGTAAGAAGGCAGAAAGAATAATATGAGAAAGAAAAAAAAACCCTTTAAATAGTTGTACCAGGCCAACCCTGTTTCCTCTCAGATTTTTAGAAAGCTGGAAAACCAGCAGTTAAAGACTACCTATTTATGTTAATGTTTACAGAGAAATTTGAAGTTGGAAAATGCTATTAAATGGTATCACTTCCAAGTGGAGATGTTGAAAGTATAGTATTGTGAAAGAATGAAACTCAACCTGTCCTAACATAAGGTTCTAAGAACTGCTAAACCCCAGTTAAGGAAAGCAGTACCTTTTCTCTACTCAAAAGGAGTTTTTGGCATATGACAGGAATCACAGTAAATAGTGCATAGTGTGGAAGAGTCCTGAAGCACATGCATGTGTGTCTATTTAGTTGCTTGTCAAACATTATGACTCATTTCCCAGTACATAATCATTTTCCATATTTCAGTTTGCAGAAAACAGTGATCTTCTTGTAGTTACAGATAAGGGACTGAAAAGACCAAGGAGGCCACACAGAACAATACCATGTCAGTGGAGTACTGCCATCTTTTCTATATTTTTTAGTACTTGATCTACTAATTTTAAGATTTCCAAACAGCAAGGCTTCCGCTACTTCTCTTTAAAAAGTTTCCTATTCTCACAGACCTTACTTTAAGAAAGCTTTTTATGAATATCAACCTTTAATTTCCTTTTTTTTAAGTGTCATCCCACTACTCCCAGAAACATCCATGTCTACCTTTGTAAAAACTCATCCATCTCATCTCCAAAACTGTTAGGACTAGCAATCTCTTTAAGAAACCAAGTGTGACATTTACTGCGGATTTGGGCACGTAAATTGTTTTTTAAAATGTTGCTGGTAATTACAAAATCAACTGGCGAATTCTCTTCCCACATTCCTCACCAGATGCTTTAAACATATGACAATGAAGATAAATTCTAAACTAAGTAAAGAATTATTTGTAGTGTAAACAGTATCAAGATAGGCAGGAGTCTAATTTTCAAAAAAGTCTGTAAGAATTTACTTAATACACTTGATAACCAGACTACTATTAGTTTATGTTTCTTACCAAGAAACTCCATTTCAGCTGCTTAACCACCAAGTGCTTTTCTTATGTCATAACTGACTAATTTCACAATGTATCCAGAAGAGGAAAAAATATTTAACATTTCAGTTTCAACAGTAAATGGAAAAGGTTAAGGCATTCCTCAAGTAACAATTTAAATAACTCCAGTGTGGCTACACACAGACTCACAAAGGCCTTCGTAAATCAGAAACTGCTGCAGTTAACCAAGTGAGAGTAATCGAGAGTGCCTTTACTCGATTTTGCTATGAAACTGTTTAGTACCAGTTTTGACTACCCAACCTGAGAGCAATAATCCATAAGAATGTTAAGAGGTGGGTAATGCACGAATTGTGTAGTAGATGATAAAATGTTTATCAGCTACATGATTAGTCGATAAGGGAAGGTTTCCTCAGTCCTGGCTAACACTGGGTCTAGGCGCTACCCCCGCTACCACTCTGCAGTTTAAACTTAGTAAGAGCCGGGCACATAGGCAGCCCAGCCCCTACTATGTTTAAACGACAGAGGCACAGTGGGTGTAGTTCACAGACTTGGCGCAAGCCAGGACTGAGCAATCCCAGCTCAGTCCCAGCTCGTGCTGGGTCCAGTAGCCCTGCTATGCCTGTCCCAGCAGGGAGTTGGCATCCCGGGCAGAGAGAGGCTGCTGCTGGAGCAGTCTCTCTTGATGACCTCCCTCCCACAATGCTGCCTCTGTGAGAGGCAGCAGCGCATGAGGGAGGGGAGGAAGCAGTTGGCACCACAGAAATGGTGCCGGAGGGGAACCGACTTTTAAGCCAGCCCTCCCTCAGCTCCTGCTCCCCCCCCCACCCCTTGCTGCCCGATATAGAGGCGGGGGGAGAGGGAAAGAGTGTGAGTAGTAATCTATAACCAAATAGTTTACTAACACTATTGTATTTTTTAAGCAGACAGTGTACCAGAGTCTAAGCAAAATGCTTTTGAGATCACAGTATGACATAGAAAAGTCTTATTAATGAAGTTACAGCCAACTCCAAAATTGTTTTGAAGACAAAGGTTTGTTTCCTTAGTAACTGGCATGGCTGACCTGCAGCATGCTAGTAATGATTTTACTGTATAAAATAGCCTATTTTCAGTTACTATATAAACTCTTGCTGCTAATTTAATGGCTTACTATGGTAGCCCGGAGTAGGTGAGTTAAAAAAAACCAAGTGATGTTAAGTGTGAGCTAGAAATCATGAACTATCTTCATAGAGTCTAGGAAACAATGTTATATGTTTCAGACTCCTGATATCCAGTAAAAATTGGCAACATTGTTTCTGGTACTAATTTGCACACTACAGGTCAAGAGTACAAATTAAAACCAGTTTAGGATATTTTTATTGCCAACACATGTTTACTAGTCACCACTAAGGATATAACACTGTTGTTGATTAATCGATTAACAAAAGCTTATAGGTTAATGCTATAGCCTACATGCATTCCCACTCCCCAGTAATTTTTTCAGCAGCCCAGCTCAGTCCTGCCACATGCTGGATCCAGGACCTATATCTGCTGCAGCTCTGCATTTAAAGTGTATTAGGAGCCAGGTGGGCAGGGAGCCCAACACCTCTACCCCCTAGGACAGGGGGTTCTGCCACCCTGTGCTGGTGCTTCTGTTTCAGCTGGTCCACGAGGGGAGCCGGTTTTTAAACTGGCTCCGTTCGCAAACTAGCTCCTGCCTGGCTCTTGAGATTTCCTAACACAGCAATGGCAAAACAAACTATTTTTTCCACACAAAGTGCTGCAGACCCGCACCCTCAAAGGGTTAAACTAAATTCAATTATATCATTTGGATTTCTCCCCTAAACCATGAAAGGAAACCTATTAAGAGCTTTGGACACATCTAGAATAAGGAGAAATCTCTTTATTTTTGGCTAACAGTTCTCTTGACTATTCACGTCTCTCTTTTTAGGAGAATTGGAATGAATTTTAATTTTGACATGAAAGCATATGAATTGTCTATAGTTAATACAGGTTGTACCTCCAAATCTGGGACTCTCTGGTCAGGAACATCCTGGAGCCTAAGGCAGGAGGACCAGCCGGACTGAACATCAGAGATGGCAGCCCAGCTGGGGGCAGTACAGGACCAGGGTTGGAAACCTCCAGCAGCCCCCAGAAGCATGGGGTCAAAGCCCCACGGCTTCCCCTAGCTGCGTAGGGACAGGGAGAGAGCCCTGTGGCTTCCCCGGCTGTGCTGAGCCAGGGGTCGGAGCCTCAGCCCCACGGCTGCTCCCAACTGCACAGGAATGGAGCCCCATAGCAGGACCCAGAGCTTGTGCATCCCAGCAAGCCAGCAGTAGATGAGTAAGCAGTTCAGCCAGGTTGGGTGGGGCAGCGATCAAGGCAGGGTTGCCACTAACAGATGGGCATGGGCCTAATGGCAGGAGATCTCCCCTGATCCAGCAAATTTTCTTGTTCTGGACCAGTCAGGTCCCTATGATGCCGGAACAGAGAAGTCCACCCTGTAGTATGCTAGCTTCCATAGCTAATCTTGTACTCAAATTCAAACACAGTATCCTTTTTACACCGTTGTTTGCCTCACTTGACAACTAATTCATGTCTGAAATATGTAGAGAACTATTCAGAGGTAAATTGGGCTCAATCATCTTGCTTCACTTGATTTGTGACCCAATTCAATCCCTCAAGTAAAATCTTCTAAGCATAGTTTGTATCCATAATGGTTTATTTTTCCTCAAAAAAGTTATTGGCAACCAAAGTAAGTGGATAAAGTAAATTAATATTTGCTTTGTCTTGCTCAGTATCAATTATATTAACTCCATTATTATGCAACATTTGTAAATCAGGGACAATAAATTAAATCCATTTTAAGTTTCAAAAGTTTTAAATTCTTGAATCCTGAAGTTATTGCTTTACTTCTTTTGGAAGGGGAAAAAGAGATGGGTCTTATGACAGACTATGTGATGAAGATGCCACTAATAAAGATAGGGAAAATGCTACCATTTAACCAATAATCCTTAATAGAAAAAAAAATTATAATTAGTGACTATTCCCACTATTAATTGAATGGCAACTTCCATCTTGACATACTTTTGTTAATGTACAGCTTTTTACAGAGCAACAATTATCTATTATCAGATGGGTTACAGATGATTATCTGTCCCGTGCTATGAGCCAGACGAGTATAAAACAATTCAGCCACCCTTTTTTCTAGCGTCTGAGAATGATAAGATTTACACCAAACTTTTGTTTGCTTTTAAAGAGAGTTCAAGACCCGCAGCAAATAAAAGTGCTTCCGTGGTAATAACACTTATTCCCAGAAAACGTGGTGTGACAATACTTGCGCAACCAGAGCATACAACGATTTTTCTTCATAAAATCATCAATGTCCCTTTCACTGTTTGAAAGTCTGATTAATCCTTTAATAAGGAGAAGGTTTCTAACGAACGCATGCCTTTGTAACCACCGATAGGCATGCTCATGGGATCTTTAAAACTTCCCATCAGAGAATAATGATAATTGACTAATAAATGTTTCAAGTGATAACCTGTGCTAGTTAATGTGTTGCAATATATTTTAAATCAGAGTAATGCCAACTTACTACAAAGTTGAACTTAAATTCAATTTTGTGAATCCAGAAAGTTGGCAACATTAGAGAAACAATAAACATTTTCCTTGTAATCAATATTAAAGCAAAATAATATTATTCTTCAAACAATATCAGAGGCAGCCTTAGATCAATGCTTCAAGGGCATTTTATCTTGCAGTTTCACATGTTCATAAATGAAAATAGTTTTGCTTTTCACCCTTAATGTTACTTAATGAAAATAGTAGCAATGTGATCTTGTTATTGTTCTAAAATATGCTCCTAAATCAGTATACATGCACAGCTCCTATTAAGATTAATAGGAGTTGTATCAGCAACTGTGGAGCATTGCTTTCCATACAGCATTAATATTTGATTTTCAATTAGGACCTGCTCCAGTGCCCATTAAAGTCCATAGAGTAACCATCTATTGACTTCAGTCAGGACTATAAAGCACAAATGTCATTCTTATGACAACAAAAATTTTGGAATCTCAAGTATTTTGAATTACGTAGACAAAGACCCAATGAAAAAATATTAGTGTTAAGTGAATCCCCAAACTCAAAGTATATATACTTTAAGATTTTTTTTTTAGGCATTCATCATAATTCATTATAATTTTGCAACCTGATGCCAATTGTCTGTTTTCCTTGGAACAAAATGGAAACTTAACAGGAAAATACGTTTAAAATTCTTTATTCAGATTTCCATGAGATGTACTGTTACTTTGCATGTTCTCTATTAACTTTTTTTTATAAAATACCATAAAAATACTGTGTACTACAGAGCATTCAACACCGGGCAACTATCAGTGCTCTCTGCTGTTTTTAAAAAACAACAGAGAGGAATTGTGTCATTCTTTCCATCGATGCCCACCCACTGAGCTTAGTACAAGCTCTCTACAGAGCATTAATATATTTTCGTCTTTCATCCAGCTCAGTCTGAAGACAAACAGGCAGATCTTCCCCCAAATATGGAAATACTTTATGCAATTGCAGTTCAAAAATAATTTTGCAGCATCAATATCAAACAATAATACTGAAGGCTCTATTTTGGAAAGACAAGGAAGTCATATTATTGTACTTAAGACTATCTTCCAAAACCAAGAAACTCAACTCATCAAGAACCCCGTAAGATATGAAATTTTAAATGCAAAACACACAAGTGTATTTCCTGCCTTCAGTTACCTAGATTTGTTGTGAAATTAGCTAATATAAATGCATTTTTAATCCATGGGAAGGAGGCTGATATAAATCAAAGACTATACTGAATTATATAAAAAGTCAGAAATCAATGTTATGAACATGAAATTAAGTTTTTATTTGTACTCTAAACATACATACAGTTCAGCTGAGGGAGAGCAGTAAAACCTGTGGCTAATTTTTAGTGGCACAAGTATAAAAAAAAAAAAAAACCCCGAACCTACCATAAGCAGTAGTTAGAATTTTAGTCTCCAACAATACCATTCATTTAATGTCAGAATAAACTTGAGTTGTCTACTGAACAGGGCCAAGAACTTGAAAGAGGTTCCATTAATTACATTGTTGAATATGTACTTCCTCTGTGCACTAACATACTTTAATATCAACTTAAATCCAAATCGACCAACAAATATTTTCTGGCCCAGAAAATTCAGAGTTCTTTGTTTTTGTAGAAGTGGGGAGGAAGAATTGGAGAGAAACAGTAGTGTCAATCTCTTTTTAGACCCTTTACCTTTCTATATTACAAAAAACACAACATCAAAAAAAAAAAAAGCAAAAAAATCCGTTCTAGATCAAATTATCTGAATTATCCCTAATTCTGTACAGAACATGCAAGAAATACACACCTAGTAATAACCCATCCGATAAGAGATTTTACACAAGGTTAATGGTAAAAATAAATATCACTGAAAATCAACTTAGCTTTATTCAGGAAGTCATAGAACACTTCATAAAGACAAGAGGAAGCTGTTGACAAACTTCATGGAAGAACTGCTTCCTGAAGGAAAAACAACTTACAAGACAGCTGGATTGAGCAATCTCACACAGGAAGAGAGGAAGAGACACACTAGCTTTATAGGAATTAGATGTCCTGCGCTAGCTCTCTATAAATTAAAAAAAGTTTTTCCTGCAGGACGACAGAGTGACATCATCACGTCACCCTGCGTCCCGCAGGCCTCCTCCCTCTCTTCCTTTCTCCCCCAGCTTGAGCCCAACTTCACTGCTTCTCCTCACCACTTAGAATTGTTATTTTAAACCAAGCCCCTACTCCCCTTTCTCCACACTCCATAGGGCTTTCAACGCCAAGAAACGTGGCACAATAGGCGGCAGCTATGACAGTCAGGGGCAGGGGAGGGGGAAGGGTATGGTACTCAGGACAACAACTCAGGGACAGGCTCCAGGAGTGGGGCTCCCAGCTGGGCTTATATGCCAGCAGTGGGCTCTTGGGGAGCCGGAGAGTGGAGCCTGCCGCCTGGAGTCCAGCTGCCCCTGCAGAGACTCACCTCCTTCCCAGCAGCTGCACTTATTGCAGCTGCCAGAGCACCCAGTCTGCTCCCTCCCTTCTGCTCCCAGCAGGCAGATGAGCAGCCCTGGGCTCAGCAGACAGGGCTGGGGCAGTGAACAGTGCAGGCAGGACTGCATGGGGGAGAGGTCTGGACAGCAGCCCCACCTCCTGCTACTTTCTCCACCTCAGCAGGCTGCAGTGCCCTGTGCACACAGCACTACCTGCACCTCACTGCACCCCACGTGGGGTGGACAGGTACCCCTATGCCTCCTTGGCTGCCAGGGTTAGAGCTGGGCCTGGTGCGCACCACAGCCAGAAGGGACCCTGGCTCACGAGGGGGGACGGGAGAGAGAAGGGGCCTGGTCTGGCATGGCCGGGGGGAGGGAGGGAGAAGGAATCCAGGCTGGCACAGTTGCAATCCAGCCCTCCCTGGTGGCCCAGGAGGGAGAGACGGGGTTTCCTACACCCCCTCCAGAGGGGGGGTTGGTGAGCGCAGTGAGCAGGGGTGACAATCCCCTAGTAGGATTTAAAATAGTCCAGTGTTGAGTATAAAAATGAGCAAATCACACCAGAAATTACATATAACATACAGGCTTGCCCTTTTGCATAGTGCTGACTGCTATTACTGCAGCAGCACTATTTTATCTTTGCTCGGGAGGTTGAGCTAATAGCTTCCCCTCTCCCCCACTTTTTAGTTCATTAAAATGTTAACCTAGCACTGACCAATAGGAAGCACCTCAAATGCCAGTGATGGACACACTGACTGATTATGCCAACTTAATTTTATTTAGTCTGTTCTGAAGCAACCCCCCTCTCCATGATAACATTGTGCAGACTAACATCTGCCTACTCACTAAGATAAGTCTTATTTTACCACTGATGAACTCTAGTTACAGGTCATAGAAGTTTGCAGCTTTAATGAAGTATAGAATTAATGCTACCACCCATGAAAGGAATTTGTTTGATGTACGTCTCTCAACTCTGCTGCAATTACACTAGAGAATATTTATGCTGGTAAAACTCCAGATTATCATGGTGATATGAATATTAAACAAATATGGGAATACCATATATTTGTAGGTTTAAATTTCTGCCCAAATTTGTCACGTCTCATCCCCCTTCTTGCCTCTACCAGGAGCTGGGGGGGAGCTGGCTTAAAAGCTGTTTCCCCCAACACTGTCTCTGCCGGCGGGCAGGGGAGGCAGAGACACAGCAGGGGACTGGGTGGCTCTTACTACATTTAAGAAGCAGAGATGCAGCGCGGAAACCACTGAGGCTCTGTCTTTTAAATGTAATAAGAACAGGGGGCTCTTACTACATTTAAAAGGCAGCGCTGCAGCAGGGTTGGCTCCCAGGGCTGGGAGCTAGCCCTGCTGCAGTTCTGCACTATTTCCCCTTAACGACTAATCAAGTAGTCAATGGAAATTCCATCAACTGCACAATTAGCTGATTGAACTATGTTAAATTGCATTTAAACACAAATTGTCATCATGTCTCAAAATACACAAAATGAAGATCTTGAAATAAAATTAATTCTTTTCCATGAAACATTTTTCTTACTTTGCCTTTAATCATAGGAAATGTTTTCTTTGGTTTGGATGTGTATAGTGAAATCCATGTTTACCAACATTTACTGATAAAAAAACTATTCCTTCCAAGCTTAGGTATAGGGCTTGCTATGATAACGACATCATAAGGCTCAGTAACAACTGAAGAGACATCTAAAACTTTAACCTGCGGTTCACGACCTACCGCACGCGTGCCACTTATGGCACGCAAGCCGATTTTCAGCAGCACGTGGGAGTGAGCTCAGCCCCGCCTCTCCTCCACTGAGCAGCCGCTGCAGAGCGCTCCCTCCTCCCTGCATCAGGTTAGGCTGCAGTGGGAGAAGGCAGTGCTGGGACTGAGGCTAGTCAGCAGCACCTCAGCTCAGACTAGAGGTGCCACTGCCGTGGCCACTCAGTCCAGGACCGGAGGCGCCATTGCCGCAGCCAAGCAGTACAGGTTTAGTCCAAGATTGGCCCGGATCTGCATGACAGTGGCGCCTCTGGCCTCCGGGGCTGACACCATGTGGCCATGGCAGTTGCTTCAAGGGGATACGAAGCCAGGCTTGCTCTGATACCCTCCCTTGTTCCTGCACCTTCCCTCCTGGACAGACACCCTATCCCCCCCCCGGCCTTGCCAGACACCAACCTCCACCCTGCTCCTGCATCCACCATTGCTCCCTCCACCTGGCCAGATACCCTACTCCCAGCCTACTTCTGCACCTTACCACCCACCCAGACCATGGAACCTCTCCCACTTATGCAGCCCACCTCCCTCCCAGATCTTGCAACCCATCCCTATCCTACTTGCTGGCAGCCTTATCTCGCACACTGACTCCCCTCATTTTTTGTCACTACCCCAGAGCCTAAGAGGGTCCATAAAATCCACTAACTCCAGAACCCCAGCAAAGTAAACCTGGCCCATGGGAAACCCAGAACCTCAATCCTCCCCATCCCTTCCCCTCATCCCGTGAGGCTAGAGCACCAGACAAGTGAGGAGCCTCAGCTGAGGGCCACATCAGTGAGGGTTGGAGTATTTTGGAGAAGTTTTTTTTGCTTCTCACTTGTGTGGTCCCCAACTGATTTGTCTGTGAATCAGTGACCCCTGACCCAAATATAGGTTTCCCACCCTTGCCATAAAGAAAGAAAACATTGAAACCTTTTGTGTTGAACATAATATTTTACTTTATTTCAAATGAAGTTGATAAACTAACATGAGAAAGTTAAAATGCTTAATTTGTTTAATCATTTAAATTAACTGTTCTCCCTAGCTGCAGCTGGTTCAGAAAATATGGTCACCATACCAAGCCTCCCCTTCCCCCCCCCCCCACAAAGATCCGTGAATAAGTTAAATATTGGCACACCATTTCTGAAAGCGGCGAGGAGTCCTGTGGCACCTTACAGACTAACCGAAGTGTTGGAGCACAAACTTTCGTGGACAAAGACGAAGTGGGTCTTTGCCCACGAAAGCTTATGCTCCAACACTTCGGTTAGTCTATAACAGGACTCCTTGCCACTTTTGCAGATTCAGACTAACACGGTATCCTCTGATACTTGACATTTCTGAAAGGTTGCCGAACCCTGTTTTAACTTGTTCTGTATAAATGTACTTCTATTTGACTTTCCATGAAAGCATGATCCTTTCTGGTAAAGTCTACTGAACGAGGCAATGGGAACAAAAAGCAACAATACACCAAGCTAGTGAAGAGGCTGATTATCAAAGGAACCAAAACACTGATATTGTTGAGAGACTCAATTATACATAAGCAAAATTTGCTTATAAATTCCAAGGCTAGAGGAGAATACTGATCTCTGAACACAGGCCAGAGAACTTCCCTAAAACAATGCCTATAGCATATCTTTTAGGAAAACATCCATTCTTGATTTAATAATTGTTGGCGAAGAAGATTCCACCATAATCCTTGGTAAAATGTTCCAATGATCAATTACTCTCACCGTTAAAAATGTAAACACCCAGTCTCTGTACACCCAGTCTCTAGTCTGATTTTCTTTAACTTCAACTTTCTAACCACTGGATGATAATGTACCTTTTTCTGCCAGACAGAATAGCCCATTATTAGAGTCAGGCTGGAACTGAGTCAACACTTAATCTTCTGAACAGATCCTTGAGTCTATCAGGCATATTTTCTAGCCCTTTAATCACTCTTATAGCTCTTCTCCAAACACTCTGAAGATTATCAAGATTCTTAAACATGGATCCCAGTATTCCAGCAACAGACACACCAGTGCCAAATACAGAGATTGAATATCTTCTCTACTCCTACTCAAGACTTCCCCATTTATGCACACCCAAGGATCAGAAAGCTCTTTTGGCCACATCATCACATTGAAAGCTCATGTTAAACTAATAATCTACCAGAACCCACAAATCTGTTCTGGGAAGCAATGACTGAGCAAGTGCTCCATCCTGAAAATATGACCTACATTCTTTGATCCAAGACGTATATATTTATATTTGGCTGTATTAAAGCACAAAAGTAATATTAGCAGCATAAGTCTGGATACTTTTGTTTTGAGAAAGGTCAAAATAAAAATAGAATACATACCTAGTTCTTAGAAGCGGTTTTAAAATGGCAATGTATCTATCTAAAATTCAAAATACTTGTTTTATTAAAACTTATGAAACTTCCTTTTAATTACAGGAAATGTAATTCTTCCAGAAAGCTCTTTGTTTTTGAAATATCCAGAGAGTCTCTCAGGTACCCCAGTTATAAAGATAAACATAAGTAATTCTGAACTGCAATGAGACTTGTGGGTTACACCTGTATACAGTATTATATGACCTATTAGGGACAACAAATGTTGATCTTCAAGTGTGAACAGAGCCTTCAGAACTGTCCTCATCAGACTCTCCCAAAGCACTGTATCACCCAACAAAAGTAGAAAGAAAGCAGCCTATTAAGTTGTTGAAAATCTCCCTAGGTCAGCATGTGACCCAGCAGGGAGAGGTTCAAAAAGTAAAGCCTTTATTTTCCTTCCTAACAACCTGGTTTGTTTCCACTCTTTTCCCCTTCAAGACACATCCTTCACAGCTAGCAGCTCTTTCAATCATTTACTTTGGATGTCTGCTTGAGAACAAACGACCTTGCTCATGCAGATGAGTTTGCCAGACTTGTGTGTACTTTCCAGTCTCAGGCTCTTTATTGTTCTTGCTGAAACCTGACCCTTTGAAATGGATACCAGGACACCAAGAAAGGACAAAAAAAGAAAACTTGCAGAAAAAAAAGAAAAGACTTTCTGTAGTAATAATGAAACTGTAGAAAAGCTTTCCAAGATCAAATCCTTCCTCTGCTTTCACCTGAATGAGCATAATTAAAGAATCAATTATAAAAATGTATTTAAGTGTAAAGATATTTGCATCTCTTATAAAGCTATAAAACGCTTTCTATAAAATTGAAATTGTCTATAATTACTAAAAATAGTAAGAACACTAACAGTTGTACAACTTTCAATCCATTACATTTGATGTGAATTACCAGACTGTTGTGCCTGCAATTCTGCTCTATTTTATATAAGCTATCTCTTAAGAGTAAGTAGTAAAGTCAAAAAATGGTTTTGATTGAATTTCAGAATTTATGCTGAGCTCCTCAATAACCAGTGAGAAATATTTTTAGCTGGCATAGATTTCCTTAATTCTAAAAGCTCAAAAGTGCAGTGCCTGGCCAAAAGTATATTAGATACTGGCTTTAAACATATTATTCAGTAATACAGAGAAAAAAACCCACAGATATAATCTATCTGGATCTGGCTACTGCTTATTTTTACATTCTTAACACAGATCAATTTCCCAAATAATTAAAGCTTGAATATTTTATTTTGGTAAACATGATACAGAAGTGTACAATACTCTTTAGGTAAGCAAGGTATGATTACTGAAATGCCTGATTTGATTCAAGTAAACTAATTTTTTTATATATAGGTAGAGCAATAGATAAATATAGACAGGGCTCGACAAATAATGTAATCTCCTTGCCTATGGCGAGTAGATTACAACCCAGAAGAGCCGGCACAAAGTGATTTGCGCATGCGCAGAACGCAGAACCACACGGCTGGCGAGTGGGGCTCGCCGCTGCTTGGCAAGCCCTGAATATAGATATATATGCTTTATTTTCCCTCAATTCAAAATTGCAAATAATGGGCTACTCAGAGCCTGCCAGTTGAATGTGTTAAAAATAAATAAAATAAAATAAAATATTAAAACACACCGTGCAAGTATTTGAGGGTCTCTTGGTGGTCACTCTTTCAAACAGAAGAATAGTACTCCTGCTGCTTTAGAAATTACTAGGGATGTAAGGGAGCAGTGGACTAGTCAACTACCTAATAAGCATGTAGTCGAGTCAACGACTTGCTCCCCTCCCCCTTGTTGCCTCTGTATCAGAAGCAGCAAGAAGTGGGGAAGGAGGAGTCAGTGCTGGGTCAGCTTAAAAGCTGGTTCCTCCCAGGGGGTAGAGCCACACCATCCCAGAACTGGCGTGAGCCGGACATGGAAGCTACTCTAGCTAGTTCTGCAGTTTAAATGTAGTAAAACTGCAGACCCACAGCAGGCTAGATAGGCACCAACTACTCAATTAGCTGATTAAACGCAATGTAACATCCCTAGAAACTACGCAGCATAAAAAAAATTCCTAATGGGTTACATATCACATTGTGTAAGCTCTTGTCAGTTATAGAAAAGGTCATACTAATTTTACTATTGGAAAAAAGGCATATGTGAATAAGTAAGAATTTAAAAAATACGAGTTTTCCCTTTCAAGCCAAAAAATAAAAAAGCTAATGTTTAAGAAGTATAAACTCCAATCTTGGAATTTGATCCATGTGCCAATGGACTCTGCACGTGTGGATAGAAATGCACCATCAGTGCCTATCTCATTACACTTTGAACGATCAGAACAAACCATTATTCCTCTCACCATAATATCTGCCAAAGTTACTTAACATTTTTTACATCCATTTTGTAGCAATCTGGATGATGTTTCCATTGATTTTGGCCTGAAGAACTTTAATTCAAAATATCACTATATATATTCAAATGATAGTTAAAACATACACCAAAAATCACCATTTCATATTTAAGAATGAGATGTATTTAAAATATACAGGATTTTCGTAAGAGCCAAATACTCTCACCTCCAACTAAAGTCAGTGGCAGCTACAAGTGCTCAGTACTACAGTATTGAAAATCATGCCTTCTGGTTTTACAATATATTTTACACAAAATGAACTTTAGTAAAGGTGCAGTGATTCCTATTCACACAGCGATTCGTGAAAATGGAACACAAAGTTTGTTAGGAAACGCAGCTAACTTTTTTTTCAAATAGATTTTACTTACTTCAGAAAATATCTCTGGCCAGATGGCGTCTTAGCCATCTCCCAACCTGGGGGCAGCGGGACATCATCGGGAATCTCAAATGAAGACTGGCGAAGATGTTGAGAAGAAGGTGCAGCTCCAGGACCAGTCACAACTCCAGAGGGGGTAAGCGTGCCTGGAGAAACAGCTCCTACCTGCAGCGAAGCTGGAGAGGAATGAGCTCGGACATGCTGAGGAGTCAAGGCTCCTGCTGACCCTGCATCAGTGCTGGCCTGTCAAGGAGTTAAATTGTTAGAAGGTATTTTACTTCAGCAGCAACATACCTGTTGGAACACAACCTACTTTGAATTTACTCAATGTTTTCTAGACAAGCACGCAAATACATTGTTTCCAAAATTCTACTTATTCTCAAGTTGCTAACATTCAAGGATGTAGGCCAAAGTAGATTACTTTAAAAGAGCCAGTTTGCAAATGTTTTGTATATTCCTTACCCAGGGAATATTAATTTTAAATGTTTGTCATTCTTGTTTAGGTTTACTTTGTGCGCATATAAAAGGCCATTTTCTCTCTGAGGATCATTCCTTAAGGCCTGATCTTATCCCCTTCTTCAAAGGGTACTCCTATAATAGGTGAGTCACAATTCCCTTGCATACTGGATTAATGGAAATGACTATGCAAAGTGGGTGTAAAGTGCCAATCTGCATTGTTAGTGTTTTATACCACAGTTCTCAAAACATGGCAACAATGATTATTGTGCCCATAGCCTTCAATGGGAGTTCTGCAGGAGTAGTGACTACAGAAATTAGGCCACACAAAAGACTACTGTATTTCATTACAGTGCCAGATATGATATGCAAGAAGAGGGTTGTGAAACTTCAAGTAAACTGTACTTTAACTTGCTTCAGGGGGTAGCCTAGTTTAGTCTATACAGGATAAACTTAAAAAACAACCAATAGGCTGGTAGCACTTTAAAGATTAACAAAACATGTAGATGGTATCATGAGCTTTCATGGGCACAGGGTCATCTGAAGAAGTGGACTGTGCCCATGAAAGCTCATGATACCATCTTCATGTTTTGTTAGCCTTTAAAGTGCTACCAGACTATTTGTACTCTCTGTGTGGTGTGTATTAAAAAGGGAGCAGTACTGGCTACAACCAGAGTGTGAACAAACAAATCAAATTTTCTGCAAACATTTCTACCAGCCCTCCTCAACTCTGGCCCACTAGATCTGAATTTTCACAGCATGGATCTCTCCTGAATTGAGAACAGTGAATTCCAAACTAAACTATGTAGTTTTTCTGATATAGACACAAATCAATGGATAATTGAACTAAAATAACTATGAAAACTGTATTTAAATACTGACTCATGTACATGGGTCTGTTTTGGGACTGGTTCTGTTCAATATGTTCATCAAAGAGAGTACGCTTATTAAGTCTGAAGATGATACTGAGCTGGGAGGGATTGCAACTGCTTTGGAGGATAGGATCATAATTCAAAATGATCTGGACAAACTGGAGAAATGGTCTGAGGTAAATAGGATGAAGTTTAATAAGGACAAATGCAAAGTATTCCACTTAGGAAGGCACAATCCATTTCAAACATACAGAATGGGAAGTGACTGTCTAGGAAGGAGTACAGCAGAAAGGGATCTAGGGGTCATCGTGGACCACAAGCTAAATATGAGTCAACAATGTGACGCTGTTTCAAAAAAACCAAACATGATTCTGGGATGCATTAACAGGAATGTTGTGAGCAAGACACAAGTCGTCATTCTTCCACTCTACTCTGCACTGATTAGGCGTCAATTGGAGTATTGTGTCTAGTTCTGGGCACCACATTTCAAGAAAGTTGTGGAAAAATTGGAGAAGGACCAGAGAAGAGCAACAAGAATGATTCAAGGTCTAGAGAACATAACCTATGAAGGAAGACTGAAAGAACTGAGCATGTTTAGTTTGGAAAAGAGAAGACTGAGAGGGGACATTACGGTGGTTTTCAGGTATCTAAAGGGGCGGGAGCGGGGGAAGAGAGGAGAATTGTTCTCCTTGGCCTCTGATAATAGGAAAAGCAGCAATGGGCTTAAACTTCAACAAGGGAGGTTTAGGTTAGACATTAGGAAAAACTTCCTGTCAGGATGGTTAAACACTGGAATAAATTACCTAGGGAAGTTCTGGAATTTCCATCACTGGATATATTTAAACTCGGGTTAGATAGGTATCTATCACAGATGATAATAGACTATGTTTGGTCCTGACGCATGAAGGCAGGGGACTGGACTTGATGATCATGAGGTCCCTTCCAGTTCTAGTATTCTATGGCTGTGTCTACACTGGGCCACTTATTCTGGAAAATCAGCCGCTTTTCCGGAATAAGCTGCGAGCTGTCTACACTGGCCCTTGAATTTCTGGAAAAGCAACGATGCTCTACTGTACAAAATCAGCCACTATTCCGGAAAAGCTATTCTGCTCCCGCTCGGGCATAAGTCCTTATTCCAGAACACTGTTCCAGAAAGGGCTAGTGTAGACAGCCCAGTAGTCTTTTCCGGAAAAAAGCCCCAATCGCGAAAATGGCAATCGGGGCTCTTTTCCGGAAAAGCGCATCTACATTAGCCACAGACGCTTTTCCGGAAAAAGGGCTTTTCCGGAAAAGCAGCCTGCCAATGTAGACGCTCCTTTTCCGGAAAAACTGAAAACGGAATAGTATTCCGTTTTAAGCATTCCCGGAAATTCATGCCAGCGTAGACACAGCCAATATGAGAGCATTCACTTCCCATGTGCAAATTATCCTACTGTACATCTACATTTTATGTAAATATCAGCACTTGCCATACCCCTGAATCTAGGTACAGTAAACTTCCGATAATCCGGCACCTTTGGGACCCAGAGGGTGCCGGATTATTGGATATGCCAGAGTACCGGAAGGGGGGCTATGACGGGTCTGGGGGAGGGGTCGGGGTCAGGAGGGAACTGTGCAGAATGGGCAGCACTCCAGCTGCTCTGCCCCCGGTTTCCCCAAGTCTGCCGCTGGTCAGTTTCAGCAGCAGCGGGACTTGGGGAAGCCAGGGGCAGAGCAGCTGGGGTGCTGCCCTGTTGGTCCCGCAGTGCTGGGACCAACTACTGAACCTGTCTACTGAAATGGACCAGCAGCGGACTTGGGGAAGCCTAGGGCAGAGCAGCTTGGGTGCTCTGCCCCACGGCTTCCCCGAGTCCGCCACTGCTGAGACTGACCAGCGGCACACTTGG